>NW_021821674.1:0-14638 GCF_901000725.2 Takifugu rubripes
TAAACTCCACCCGGCTCCACGGCCGATAAGTCGGATAAGAGTGGGAACAGGAAACGCGGGGAGCAGAGGCCTCGCGTTGCCTCGGGCCACGAGGAGCCAATCAGAAGCTGGGCTCCAAAACACGAGGGCGTTGGGTTCAACACGCAGAAAAAAGGAAGGAACCTCCCTGCGAGCTGTGGCACCGCCTCACACTTCCCTGTTTTGGGCCGACGTTTTGTGCCAGATCAGACGGCTCGTTTCAGACACGCAAACACACACAAGCATTAACAGCTAAGGGCATCTCTATAGTCAGCTAGGATCACCCTCGCTAGACCTGACGAGGGCTAATTAAGTGAAACCCTTTTTTTGCAGTTAAATTGATGCGAGTCAAATCTCGACAACATTTTAGGTGATCCGTACAGATGCTACGAACGAGACGCAGGCTAACGCCTTTAACGTTCATCAACAACACGCGCGAATGTGAAGAATCTGCAGAACTTTTACCACGAACAGCTTCTCTGAACCGTTAATAGCTCGCCATGCCGGTGACCTTTGACCCAGCTGGGAGTCCAGCCTCCAAACCTCGTTGCTATGGAGCGACGATGCTAACTCGTGAAGCCGGTTGGCTGTAGTTTGGTGTAATCACGGTGCCCTGAGCAGCAACTGTCAGGCTAAAAGAAGACGAGAGACGGATGAAAATAGATATTTTTGACGTAACTTTTGTGACATTTCCTTTGAACAAAGGAGCGGCTGACGTCTGGAGCCGGAGCTACGCTAATGCTAAAAGGTTTCTGTCTGCTCAGATCTGACCTTTGCCCAAAATCTGTGCGTCAAAATGACAAAAGGAATCATATTCAGAGTGAAAGCTGCCATCTGTGCCGAATCTACGTGCGCATTTAACTCTTTTCGACTTTCTTCAGCTTCTACTTTGCGATGGAATCATCCCTGAAATCATTAAAGAGCATCAAAGCGGCGAGCAAGCGCGTTCTGATCGGCTGGAGCGAGTGTCTGTCTTAGGCTATTAAGTGTAAACTTATGGATTAAACCCGTTCATTTATCATTCCTTTCATGTTGACGTCGTTCTCTTTCTCATCTTGAAGAAGAAAAATCAAAGAAGAAAAAAAACAAAAAAACCAACAGCATAAAATACATGAAAGCTAATTAGCTGTTTTCCTGGAGCTGGAGCTTTGCTAGCTTATTAAGTTACAATTAAAGTCACAAGAACTTGAGCTCGTCAGGAAATCGGGGTCACGTCGAGGTCAGAAAGGGGAAAAACTGTCTCCGGAAAAGCTCCGGCTGTCGGTGGCGGAGCTGGAAGAGGTGTGAAGGTTTCCGACGATTATCATCGAGGGTCCAGAGATGCCGGCTCACAGAGAGCGCTGCCTCGGAACGGGAGGGAAAGCTTCACGGAGGCCGAGAGGACGGTCCGATAAGGCGTCTTCAAGTCCTTGCCAGGGCTTCCTCTGTGCTGGAGGAGTAATCATAAAAGGCAGGAACAGAGAAGGTTCGGGAAGAGTCGCCCTTTTATTCCAGCCAAGACAAAATAGAAGCATCCGTCCAGCCGCTAGCGCTCAAAACCCCTGGAAGTTTAGGAATTATTAATGGGATTAAGCCTTAAGGAAGCTGAAGCCTGGGACAAACCCACGTTTCCCTTTTTTTTCCCTTTGTGTTTTCTGCACGGCAATAATGTCTAAAGCCGGAGGAGGAAGTGGCCTCCATCTGTCAGCGGGGGGGTCGGAGCGCCGCCGCCCGCCGGCAGAAACCACACCTCTAATGGAAGAGAAGAATATTATCGATACGGCGGCGTCTGTGATGAGAACATTTTACTATAATTCTGTATTGTTTTGACTCAGGATGGAGACGCCGCGGTTAGCCGTCGCTGCCCGTTTATTAGCAGGAAACCGCTCCGGCCGACGGGCGTCCGGCGGCGTGACGAGAAGTGCGAGATATCGGGCGGCGACTCGGCGCCGGCCAGCAGTGGATGACGATAAATCAAAACGCTAACTGGGCTCCCGGGGCGTCCACGGCTCATTGTTGCTCATTCCAGCCCGCCGAGTCGACAGAGCGGCGGGCTGGAGGAGCCAGGAAAGCGTCCGGGAGTCCAGGCTGTCGGCAGCGGAACTCCTGGTGTTTTTGATTCCATTAACGACTCAAACCAACCGGAAGACAGGCGCTGATTCCAGTCCTGGAAATCTGCTTATTGTGTCTGGGAGACATCAAAGCTCCATCCAACAGACCGCGATTGGCCGGTTAGCATCACTAGCATGCTAAAGCACATGCAAAGACGTACCTAGCCTGGTCAAAGAGATGATATGATTATGGGATTTATTGTGATGTTCCCTCAGGCTAATCAGGTACCTGAACTGCTCTTCTGAAGGATGGCTGTGTGTGTGTGTGTGTGTGGTGTGTGTGTGTGTGTGTGTGTGTGTGTGTGTGTGTGTGTGTGTGTGTGTGCGTGAACACTTGAACGTAACAAGCTCATGAAATCTTCCAGGCAGCTCTATAGCTGCATTCGGAGCTGTACCCCTGGGCTAAAGGGCCGCGCCGCGTCGGTGGGAGTCCCGGCGAGCACCAGCGCACGGCCGCCTGCAGCCGGGCCGTTTCTCAGCAGAACCGGGGCCGTTGCCACTGCTCAGCGGTGCGGCAGAGGTGCTGGCCGACACCCAGCACCCGGCTACAAATGCACGGATAATTTAGCGTCTGCGCTGAGTGTCATTATCTAAGAGCAGCGCTAAGGTTGGGGTGGTGGTGGGGGGGGGCATGTTTGAGGGAGTGAGGGGAGTGAAGGAGTGGATGTGACACCACCTCTGAGGGTAACTGCGTAGAGCGTTACTATGCTGGAGTTTGTACACTGACACAGAATGTGCAGGCTAACAGCTAGCCTGGAACGTTCCCATTACCTTCTGGGAGCTTCCTATAGACAACAAAGCGTGTCCCAGAGGCATCCTGATGTGATAAACACCCGCTGACCCTCCGTGAGCTGCTGCCACAAACCGCAGCCACCACAGCTAATGGAGCTAGTCCCCTGTTTCCAGGTTAGCGTCTAAACACGCCTGTTCGCGGTGAGAGGAAAACATACTCACGAACAGAAGTGACCTCGGACTCTCTCTCAGAGCGCCGGACGCACTCTCACACTCTCGCATCCAGGTCAGAAATAAAACAATTTTATGGCTTTTCCACAGTAGTAAAGACGTTCGAAACTAATGAGCAAAGAGCAAAAATAGATCAAAGGTAGAGATTTTAAGATCTGGCAAATGGCAACATTTTCGACACTAGCGCGGCTCCGGAAATGCCAACTTCATTAGCGTCAAGCGGCCCAGGCTTGATGGAAACTAAGCCGCGATTTCAGGAGAAGCCGATATGAGAGGAGAGGATTAGCAGCCTGTCAGCAAGCTGCAGGAGAATTCAGGCAGAGCGCGGCGCGAGGTAGCCGCGAGGTAGCGCGAGGTAGCCGCGAGGTAGCCGCGCGGCATCAAAGTTCGCCTTTATTACAGAATCTAATGAGGATTTGCACATGCAGCAGCAAGTAAATCGCCCCATGAGCGTCGCTGATAGCACCGGCTTTTCCAATCACAGCTTCTGGAAACACGTAGCGTCACCGCTAATTTTTAAAATCTGATCTGGCTCCGTTGATCGCGATCACTGACCCAGGAAGAGAAAATGCAGGAAACACGCTAGCTGGTAACGAGCTAACGATTCGAGCGAGCCAAGCACGATCCCTTCTTCCTGGCGCTAAAACAGGAGGAAGGCTAATTAGATTAGCTTCACTGATTTCTTCTGACATCGCAGCAGATTTTTTAGTTCGAGCTCAAAAGGTTGAGGATTAGCGTTCGGATAACCGCAGCGCTACAATATTCAAATTCTACATAATTTTCACTTTTAATGAGGCGCCAAGTCATTTCTCCGTGGTCGCCACGGCGACCATCGCCTCGCCGATCGCTGTTACACCGCAGACGGCGGGTAATAAAACGCAACCGCGCCGGAAGCTAGAACAAACCCGACAAACTAAATTAGAAACTTTTTACAGGTCTCTGGTGGAAAATTACAAAAAAAAGTGTTGGTGTTGGTGTAGCTAGCGTCGATATTCCTTTAGCGTGACAGCAGGAGAATGGAAGGCAACGGCCGTCGATCGTCAGCGGTGATTGTAGGAGCCGCCGGATCGACTCCGACAATCACCCGCAATTAAATCGATTGGACGAATCTCCAATATGGCGGCGGCGAAACAAAGAGGAGAGCGGCGCGATGAATGATTCACCCGGCGTATCGCCCCTGTAATTTGGTTTGACAAGCTAATGAGGCTGCGCCGCGCTGCATGCTAATCGGCGTGCTGTATGCTACAGTTCCGGCTACTGAGGGAAAATAAAAAGGAGGGCGCCAAAAAAAGCTGATCTGGATTAAAAACAAAGGAATAAAAAGTCGCGTTTTCATCCATCTGTGAAATAATCTCACATTTGTTCCCATCTCCGGCTCATCTGGAACATCTGTCCAGAATCGCATCCCATCTCCCTTCTCCAAAACACCCCCCCCCCTCATTTTCTTTCATTTCATTCCAACCCTCAAATCCATCCATCTGGATACGAGAACGCTCCGAGATTCATGTCCCGCGCTGCAGCGGGCCCCCGGCGTGTTAGCGCCGTCTTTGGCGCCGCGGCGTCATCGGACGTGATGGAGATGCTGGGACCGGTTCTGCGCTCAGGTGGGTCGGAATGTTTGAGGTTTCGGGATTAGAAATGAACTCCGCATTTGAAATATCCCGCTGTTCTCCGGGTGGCTCCCCTGCCAGAAATGTGATCACAGCGAATTGAATCTCAGTTTCTTCCAGTTTTACTTTTAATGTCGTTAGCTGAGTTTTGGAAATTCGTCTGCGGACTTAATGCCGTTTCTGGAAGCCATGAGCCGCTCCGCTAACAGGTTTGACCTGAATTATATGAATGGCTGCTTTAATATTTGCCTTAAAATGCTAATGTTAGAAGCTAATTCCTCAGTCCCCGTTGTTATTTATTCACTCTTATTTGATTAAACCCTCTCCCCTCAGATCAGGGCTCCAATAACGGAACCCGACCACCAGACGGTGTTAAGACGGGCACGCAGCTAAACTTTGGGATCTCATTTCGCTAAAAGCCCATTATCGTGATCCCTCGGGGGGGTGCGGGACACGTTAAATTCCAAACAGAGCAAAGCTCCGCGCCCTCTGAAAACCGGGACAAGCTGCTCAAATAAAGGCAAAAGCACAAATGCTGCGACCTGTTCGGCCTCATCGGGTCTCGATAACGGACCGCCGGGAACCCGGACCAGACGAACCCGCTTCGGATACGTCTTGGTTTGGGGAGCTTCGTACAAGAACATCGGCTGTTCCACCAGGAGAAGAAGCCCAAAAGTTCCTCTGGGTCACATCAGGACAACATCTGGTTGAGCCACCATCTAAAAACTGGAGATTTGGGTCTATACCACTATAACACACACACATACACACATACACACATCAGTATCAGTGTTCCAAATCCTGTTTTCTTTTTCTGCCAGCTCTTCCTCCAGCGATTACCCAAATCTTGCGCATGTCCCGCCCTGCTGAGGCAGAGCCGTACTGGGATGGAGCGTTACCATGGCGATCCAGCTCAGTGGGCTCCATTGCCTCGGCTGAGGACGACAGTGTGAAGTCCCGCAGTGAGCTGATGTTTGAGAAACAGTCTGGGAGACACGGACTGGTGACCCGAGTCACACACGCTGCCAGGACGTTTCCAGAAACATTTAAACACATGAGATATAGAAGCATCAGTAGCTTCATTTGAGTTCTGAGCTTTGGTGTCTGTGTGGAGCTGTGAAACCACAAGAAGAGGGAGGAGCCATCAGCTGTACCAGAGATCAAGCCGGCTGTGGATGGAGCCACTACATCATTAAACACATGCGCAACAAGAACGACTACAATGAGCTCAGAGGGTTCAAACAGAGTCCTCAACCCAAAGTCTGATTTAAAAATCAAAAGTGGCGTAAATGTCTGGTCCTGACAGGAGAAGGATAACTGGAGCGGCATCGCTCGTACAGTAGACCCTCTGCCTCTTCCTGGTTACCCCGGTGATGACCTTTGGCACCGTAATCATCTTTCTGAGGGGAATCTGTAACCAACCTCCTCATCTGCCCTTCAAAGGAGCCCCGCATGACTCCAGAGAGGAGAACCCACGCCTGCTGTGATGCTCACACACAGCCAGGGCTTTTTCCATCGCCATCGTTCTCTGGGGGAAATGTTGCATTTCTTTATCTTAATAACAACAAATCTTTAGTTTGTTCTATAGGAGCTCCATATGTTTAGTGTCAAAGACTTCTTAGATTGTGTTCATTGCTGGCACATAAAGAAAAATGCTTTGATTTTACTAAAGTGACACAAACCCATCTCAACTGTTTTTTATATCCTCTATATTATTGTGCGTAGTCTGTGTAACTGTTGTGCTTTATTTCTGCTGGCTTCTTTAATGGGATGTAAACCAGCCTGACATAATACCAGTTGAGTACTTTATTTGATGTTGCCAAAGGTTTAAAAACAGCCTGACAGAATAAGAAATTGTGAAAATTTAGAGGATGAATTATACCTGGTGGGATCTGATCTTGAATGGCAAATTTTAGAGTATTTTATAGGGAAGTGAAATAATGTTTGGACCTCTTATCAGGCAAAGAGAAAGTTGTTAAGAACTGCTCTAAAAACACCACCTCAGGGGGACTATATCCAAATCTCTCTTTACTGATGGGACGTTGAAACGTCAATACGCGGATTCATACATTTAGAACTGGACGTTGCACCAGAACTGGAAGCGCGGACTGATACATTTTTAACAGCGGTCCCGCTTCAACCCTCCGGGGTTAATAACAAAATACGAAAAATACGAAAATTTTAATTTTGGAAACATTGTTGTCGGTTGTTCGACTTGCCGGCTTTGCAAATTGCTAAATCGCGCTAGCATGCATGTTTAAGCTATGGTAGCGGTATGTTTTACCATGCCCGCGCCCTATAATCCGGAGCGCCTGATGTATGTGTTAAATACAGAAATAGCACCCGTAACTGAGGCGGCACCTTTTAATACGGTGCGCCCTTTGGTCGCGAACATACGGTATATAGAACAAAGGGCACGTTTGTGCGTGATATCACTCCGCGTCTGCGCAACGACCACAACCTCCTATCTTTAGTATTACTGCGCCAACTGGTGGTCTTTTGGGTTGAGGATCACGGTGATCTATATGTAGCTATATGTAGCTATAGCGTCATTGGCCTCCACTCCAGCCACTCCTGGTAGTTCCTCAAAAACACTGAGTTTCTAGTGGATGCACAATCTGTGGAAGCCAACATAGAAACTTCTGAAGAGCCAAAGTTCTTGCAACAAAAATATAGTCCCCAATTAGGTTGTTTGTTATCACACGACCCCGTCCCCATTATCTTAAGAGAATATAAAAGAATGAGTGGAGACAGAAGAGAGAATGAGACGTTTTTGGCGCGTGTCGCTCTTGATTTTGTGTTTATTTTTGCAGTAAACTTAAAGGAGGCCTTTTCCCTTATGTTTGATTAAATTTAAGCTGATATTCCATTCTTGACATCTTTAAATTTACAGTATTCATGGGAGTTTATTTGGTCATTTTGCTTCTTTTTATTTCCTATTTCCCACATTTATTCATAGTTTTTATTAGATTGCAATAAATCCTATAACATTGAACAGACTGACTAAAGTCAAATGACTGCGGTTCCCACCGATAGCCGTCATTCTGATGGGTTTTTGCTGGCTGCAGCTGAAATATTCCAATGCTCCATGTCACAGAGACAGTAAATACTAAACCCTAAAGATTCTGAAGGCATGATGTAAAATAGTAACGTATAATACAGACATTTGAAGAGACAATTAAGAGAATGTTTCCATGCTTCTAAGAGTGGCCGAGGAGCCATTTAGAACTTTATAAAGATGCATTGTGTGATACCAGGAACTAATTTAACTTCAAGGCGAAGCTGCTTCTGCTTTGTCGACCATCGACTGATCTCCTGAAAGTCCACCAGCGCTTTTTAAAAACTGAATTTTTCATCTATGGAGGGAGTAGACGGCAGATGTTTCCACAGATGTTCTTCACCAGTGGTCAGTGAGTGATGCAGCAGATGAGCGGGAGTTGACTGGCTTCAACCAGCCATGTCTCAATGTCTCCAGCCCATAGTGTGGATTCTCTACGAGATCAGACAGCAGCTTCACTCCTGAATCCTTCAGCTGGTTCCCACTCAGGTCCAGTTCTCTGAGATGGGAGGGATTGGACCTCAGCGCCGAGGCCAGAGAGCCACAGCTGATCTCTGATAACTGCAGCGCTCTAATCTAAATAAGAAGGGAAACTTTTATAAGGTTATAAGTGAAACCAGTATTAATCTGAAAGGTTAATCAAAGGCATGATCTGTAAATATTTAATTTAGTTACAGGTTAAAAAATGATAGTAATATGTATGACCACAATTCCAACCTCTCAGGTTTGCACTGTTCCAGAGGAGAATATATATTGTTCTGGCCCTCACTCTTCCCAGGTTCTCCCACCTCTTTCCCTCCCATCTCATCATGGAGATCCATCTCACCTGTGGCTCATCTTTAAAGGCACAACCTGTCTTAGATGACTTCCTGTCTCCCTCACCATCTCCCTCCTCGTTGGCTGGTGTCTACCAGGCACCCTCACCTAGTTTTGTCTAATTTTGGTTACCATCTGTGGCTTTTTCATTGTCCTTAAATCAATTTATCATGAATAAGTGGTCCCCGTGTGGCCCTCCCTCCTGAAGGAACTGGGCACAACACACACACTCAGAAAGTGTGAGGACCCTCGGATGGAATAATGGACATTTTTGAGAATGGTGTTTACCTCAGAGTTTCCAGTCGGCAGTTTGGATGGAGAAAACCACAGAGCAGCTTCACTCCTGAATCCTTCAGCTGGTTCCCACCAAGGTCCAGTTTTCTGAGATGGGAGGGATTGGACCTCAGCGCCGTGGCCAGAGAGCCACAGCTGATCTCTGATAAACTGCAGCGCTCTAATCTGAAAAATGCAGGATGAGGTTATACGGTGCAGGGCTGCATGTTATCTGCGTCAGTACTAAACCTACGTTAGTTCTTAGTTGGGTCAGACCTGAATTCATGATATTTACAAGGAATTTTTTTAATGTGGTTGCATCACAGCAGTGTTGAGAACAGCCTCACTTCACCATCTTAGCAGCTGGTATATAGGTAGAAAAATGAAGACTGACCTGAGCCTCTCCAGTTTACAGTTTGGACTCTCCAGTCCAGAACAGAGCGCTTCACTCCTGAATCCTGCAACGTGTTGAAGCTCAGGTCCAGAACCCTCAGATGGGAGTGGTTTGACTTCAGAGCTGAGGCCACAGAATCACAGCTGGTCTATGATAACCTGCAGTCAATTAGTCTAAAATAACAATTATTTTGAGAGAAGACAAATAAAAATCAACATGTACCAGAGCAAACACAGCAACAAACCTCTGGTCCTGCACGGCTTATCTGCCGTATGTTCCTATTTTGGGTTCTTTCAGGGCAGTTGGACAAGATCTACAGCGTATGTAAAGTGTGTGTAGGTCAAAATACCTTCCAAGTTTGTGAGGGACCACATTTCTCAATAGCACTCAACTCTTGTCAGGAGTTGGGACAAAGCGACCCCACTCCTGACAGCTTGTGGGCGATGCTGCAGCGACCCCTGCAATCCCTACACTCTCTGGTGAAACCAAATCAAGGTTTTAGACACTGCTGGATGCTGGAAGGGTGGCTATAGTCTGGACGCATCATTCCCCTGACTGCACATTTCTCCAACAATTGATTGGCAGCTGGTGTCACTTGTTCTCCAGATGAGAGAAGGAAAGAGAGCCCCCCCACAGTGTGTTATTGCCCCACTGCAAGCTCAATGCTGCCAGAAAACATTGCAGGAGCATCAATTCCCCTCAGGGCATCAACAAGGACCTCAGGAAAAGGTGCAGCTGCCACCTACTAGAGACAAGCACACTGAGCTGAGATTCAAAGCCCTCTCCTCCCAAGAGAAGAGCTGTTTGTTGGAGGCTCTTCTGGGCGATACCTGGTGCCACAGCTCCAGCTCAGCCCGTCTCTGGAGCTGAGGTGGAGCTTAGCAAGTTTCATGGTTCTCCACCACTTCCTCTCGCTGAGGACCTTCTCAGCTGGTGGTTTCTGCCTCCATCTTCCCAGTGAGCAGGTGATACTTCTGCATTCCCCTGCCACCAGTGTCTCTGCAGAAAGAGTCTTCTCTACTGTTTTATATTATATTGTAGAAAATTAGGATTTTTGGTTGATTGTCTTAGATGTTGTTGACTAAGAGCAGGTTTTTCTTTAATAACATAGAAAGATTCGATGAGAAGAGCAAATGTATTATTTTATGAGCTACTTCCACTACTATTATATACACATACTTCCATATTGTCTTAGATTGCAAGCTGCATTTATTGCATCGTTCATAGAAAGTCATATTTGTGAGGAGAAAAACTCCAATAAGGTCATTTTCTTTAATGACCATTACAACAGAAGGAGGCGATTGAACAAACAGATTTATATAAAAATGTGTCAAAACTGATGGATGGAAACCTTTTTAAAATGGTTGCATTGTGTAGAATCGGTGTTTGTAGAATCAACTTGTTTGACTTCTGATTTGGACTCCAATGGAAGTGAGGTGCAACAATTGTGGATGCTGAAAGCTTCAGATCTTCATGAAGGTTTCTGTGGTTTGGACTGACCTGCTGCCCTTTAAGAGGGAGGCAGGTTTGGGCTTCTGGCTGGAATGAAGCCACCTCAGATGAGAATGACTGCAGGCTTTCGGTACCAAGGTTTAACAGGGGGCTCACTTCACACTTGGGCTTTTCTCTTTTTTGGGATGGCTTTTTCTCAGGAGAGAAGGGGCATGGCACACTGCAGCAGCTTTCTTTTTTGGGGTTTCTAGTTTTCCTTCTGATCTTTAAAAGAAGGAAGAACCATTTTTGATTGGTCTGAATGTTTGGGCGGTTTTTTTGTGGCCAGCCTAAAATAAAACAAGACAAATCTACAACTGATACTTCCTTTCTAGTCATTGATGACCATACTCACAGGGACAGCTTTCCACACCAATTTAATACTGCAATCTGTCCTGTGTGGTCTTTTTTCTGAGAACTGTAACACTACGTTTATAACAAGATCAAACATGGAAACATTTATTGTCTAACTAGTTACACCTGGGAAAGTACTGGATCATCTCTGACTGACCAATGTGGTGCATCACAGCAGTGTTGAGAACAGCCTCACTTCACCATCTTAGCAGCTGGTATATAGGTAGAAAAATGAAGACTGACCTGAGCCTCTCCAGTTTACAGTTTGGACTCTCCAGTCCAGAACAGAGCCGCTTCACTCCTGAATCCTGCAACGTGTTTTCGCTCAGGTTCAGAACCCTCAGATGGGAGTGGTTGGACTTCAGAGCTGAGGCCACATAATCACAGCTGGTCTCTGATAAACTGCAGTGCCACAGTCTAAAATAACAATTATTTTGAGAGAAGACAAATAAAAATCAAACATGGAAACATTTATTGTCTGACTAGTTACACCTGGGAAAGTACTGGATCATCTCTGACTGACCTGAGAGTCTCCAGCTCACAGAGAGGATCCTGGAGAGCACCACAGAGCAGCTTCACTCCTGGATCCTCCAGCAGCTCGTTCTGTCTCAGCTCCAGAACCCTCAGATGGGAGGGATTGGACCTCAGCGCCGAGGCCAGAGAGTCACAGCTGGTCTCTGATAAACTGCAGTGTGACAGCCTGGAAAGGAATAAATGGGGCAAATAAAACACATTTCTAAATCTGAAAAAAAGCAGAAAATGTAAAGAAACTTAGAAAAGACCAACAGAGGCCTCCTGACCTGAGCGTCTCCAGTCTGCAGTTTGGATGCATCATTGCAGAAGACAGTAACTTTACGTCGGCATCTGTCAGGCTTTGGTTCTCGCTTAAGCTCAGCTCCCGTAGATGAGAAGGGTTGACGTCATTGCTGAGGCCACAACTTCCCAATGACTCGTTGAAAGAAAACTATCAGACAGTCTGTTGTGTATGAAACAAAATAGTGAGTCAAACTTTGGGATTTCTCATCAACTTATCTGAGAATCTACCTCAACACAAATGTAGCTCATTTCCTGGAAAAGCTAATTCAACACGTAGTAGAGCAACAGTTTGAACGACCATCAGATCTGACATGCAACTGAATTATTCTCAACACTTTGTCTTATTTTAGAACAGCTCATAATTACTCAATATTTAAAATGATTGTAGCAAATGGTTTTAAAGAAAGTGCATCTTTTTATCTGTCTATCGGCTCTTTGGATATTTTGCATTTCATCCAATTTGTAGGATCGTGCGTCAAGTCTTAATTCAGCGATCGATCGATGACATCAGAGTCTCTGGTTGCATCGATTGCCCTCAGCTTCTGTTCTATCTGCCTGTTTCCCTTCAAATCATTTTCACTGCACCTTTTGTTTCTAGTGATGAAGTTGCCACCTAACGGGTGTGGAAAGGCTCAAACAACTTTGTGGGTCACATAAAGGCTCCAAACGGAACCGCACAAAGACCTAAAACACCCATTTAAACCAACGAGGCCGGCTGTTTTTACGTTTGAACAAATGAAGCAAAATAGTCACGTGTCATTAGTTAAAATGTGTTTTTCTGTCGTTAGAATACGATGTATACAAACAAACAAAGTGATTTAATGACATGACAGTAATTTCATGATAGTCAGTTAACTTGTGGCTCCTATTATTCCTGCCTTGTGTTGGTTTGTCTGGATTGACCTTTGAACTTATATCCAGCCAGTGTTGAACATTTCTGGATGAATTGTTGTTGTTTTTAATTTATGGACGCTGCAATGGAGATAAAGAATTGAAGGAATGACCACTGGAGGGGGTATTGCTACCTGACATGATCCACTCGCTTGATTTAAACGCCGATGTCCGGCCCCAAAAAATCTTTACTTACACGACCTCCTGCAGTTCCTCACAGCTGGAATCAGGCGACGTCGTCCCTGCGCTGAGGTGTGTACTGCTCCAGGTTCAGCTCATCCAGAACCTCCTCGACATCTGCAGCAGGTAGGCCAGAGCTGAACAGTGGATCTCTGACAGTCTCCTCTTTGATATCTCCCCTGACTTCAGGAACTCTTGGATCTCCTGATGGACTGACTGATCCTTCATCTCCATCAGACAGTGGAAGATGTTGATGCTTCTGTCTGGGGAGATTCCACCACTGTTCACCTTCAGGTTGTAGAGGACATTCTGGATGGTTTCTGGGTGGCTGTCCTCTGATCCAACAGTCCACCCAAGATCCTCTGATTGGACTCCAGAGAGAGACCATGAAGGAAGCGAACAAACAAGTCCAGGTGGCCATTTTCACTTTTGAGAGATTTCATTAGTGCTCTCCTGAGGAAGTAATCAAGAGATGTGACTGGTTCAGAATATTCTAGGAACTGATTTATAACCACTGTGTCTTTCCAGGTGTAACGGTTGTTGGAATGGAACATGTAGACGGCAGCCAGAAACTCCTGAACGCTCAGATGAACAAAGCAGTAGACTGATTTCTGGAAGATCACACTCTCTCTCTTGAAGATCTCTGTACAAACTCCTGAGTACACCGACACCTCGGAGACGTCCAGTTCCACATCGCTCCAGGTCTTCTGAGTAGAACATGATGTTTCCTTTCTCCAGATGTTCAAATGCCAGCCGACCCAACTTCAGAAGGAGTTTTTTATCAGCCTTAATCAGTTCCTCTGGTCTCTGCTTTCCTCCATACTTCTGCTTCTTCCTCTTTATCTGAACCCTCAGGAAGTGTGAGTAGAGGTCAGTCAAGGTTTTGGGCAGCTCTCCTTTCTGGTCTCTGGTCATCATGTCCTCCAGAACTATAGCAGTGATCAGCAGAAAACTGGGATCAGACACATGATGTGGAGGCTCCTGGAGGCCTTGATGTGTGAGATGATTCTCTTGGACAGATCTTCATCAGTGAACCTCCTCCTGAAGTACTCCTCCTTCTGGGAGTCAGTGAAGCCTCGTACTTCTGTGATCCTGTCAACACACAAGGGAGGAATCTGATAGGCTGCTGCAGGTCTGGAGGTGATCCAGATGAGAGCTGAGGGAAGCAGGTTCCCCTGGATGAGGTTCACCAGGAGCACCTCAACTGACGATACTCTGTGTGACATCAGAGATGACCTGATGCTTGTTGAAACCCAGTGAAAATCTGCTTTCATCCAGGCCATCAAAGATGAACAGAAGTTTCCACACAGTCAGATCTTCTGCTCTGATCTTCTGTAATGTTGGATGGAAAAACATGAAGCAGTGATGAGAAGACTGTGCTGCTCATCTCTGATCAAGTTCAGCTCCCTCCATGAGAGCGGAAGCACCAGAATGATGTGTTGGTTCTCCAAACCCTTCTGCCCAGTCCAGACTGAACTTCTGCACTGAGAAGGTTTTTCCAACGCCGGCGGACACCGTTGGTCAGAACCACTCTGATGTGTCTCTGTTGCTCAGATAAGACTTTGAAGATGTCCTGGCACTTGATTGGAGTGTCCTGGATGTTCTTCTTGGAGGTTCTCTCAAGCTGTCTCACCTCATGTTGTGTGTCCACCTCCTCACTTTGTCCCTCAGTGATGTAGAGCTC
>NW_021821674.1:14668-68315 GCF_901000725.2 Takifugu rubripes
ACAAAATTCATGAGTTCCTTCAGTCACATGTTCACATCTTCTCTTCAGACTCATCTTATGACCTTCTATCACCTCCTGCAGATCACTTCCTGAACATAAGTAAACCAATGATTTCCATCTATAATAAATCATCAACGCAACTACAACTTCATGACATCCACAAATTAAATCTCATATTGAACAGTTTTACTTTGTTTGGGCTTCATTTCAGCATCTCCAGATCTGCTTCCAGATTGTGAACAAGAGGGACTCTCCTGGTGGAGCTGACTGGTCCCAGTTTTGATAGGATGTGCTCCCCCCTCTCACTATGAAACACATCTCTATTAGTCCTTTGATTTATAGGATGAAAGAACCTGATCAAGACTCAATATTGTCTCCAGCATTTATGTCTGAATTCATCTTTCAGTTTAAACCTGATTCTTGTTTCTAATCAACAATATTCTCATTAAGTCTGTAACTATATGACTGTCTGAGGTTTAAGTGTTAAACATCTCCAATAATAAACTCACAACCTGCTGCTGTTATGTGACTAAAGCTGTTCAGGTCGGCGGTCTGCAGTTCAGTTCTCCGTTTCTTTTCACCCTCGGGACAGGAGGAATCTCCAATGGAAGCAGACCGTTTCTGATAGCTGTCAAAAATGGGAATAGTGGTTATACATGTCTACTGGGCGTTAGCAACGCCTAAGAAAGGCTGCGTTCACTTCTACTTTCAGTTTGCTCTGACAGTTGAAGATTGAATGAACACTGAGCAAAAAATAAAGTTATTTACGTTCTAACAAGCTCGTTTAGTTGGAGAAAAGTGTATTTGATCTAAGTGTTTAGTGGCTTTTCTTCATTGTGAATTTATGTTAAAATAAAAGTGCCAAATCAGGAATATAAACTCATAGAATAGAACAAAAGTTCTCCATTTATGCTCCAAATACAGTAGTCTGGTCTCTGAAACTGATCATTAAATAGCACAGAGGTCACGCGTATTCAAAAGCTTATTTCAACCATTTAGAAATGACTGATATTGTTGTCTATGGGTTTATTAGAACCAGAGCTAAACGGTCTCTGCCCTTCGCCAGCCAACATGTTGTAGTCATGGAATCCGTGAGGAGAACCGGATACCCCCAGGATAAGAACGGCCCCCCACCTTTGATCCCAACAACCCAACTGGTGGCCAACGGTGTGGTCCCGGCAACACGGGTGGACGCTGGTCATCGGGCCAACAACCCATGCGTTTTCCACCGGCCCAACATGGTGAAGGGACTCGTGCACCGTTCATTTTACAAGAGCTGCATGAATTTCATTTTTCACGATAGTGGAGGCTAATACCACAAAATGATGTTTTGTATGGTTGGTGAAATGTTCTAAGGCAGAGATATGTGGTTCAGAAAACCTTACTTTAAAGGTGAGCCTTGAGCTCCAATACGAAGTTTAAAGGGTTCCCTTTGGACCTGTCGCTCTTCATGGACACACAGCTGGACACTACGGACTCTGCTCTCTCTTCCTCTTCCATCACACATTCGCTCATTTTTAAATGTGAGTCTAAACGGTTAAGCAGGAACAGTCTGCTGACACAGAAAAGAAGATTAAAGAACATGATTCTCAGCATGAAGACAAGCAGAGGTCTGTCCAATGACGTATTGTCGGCTCATTCACATCCAAATCTATTATATGAGGTCACCCTGTACATCATACATGCCACATATATATTGGAAAAAAGTTTTGGGACATCTTAAAAGTTTACACCATGTTAACATAAATAGTTGTGGAAAAAATGTTTCTCCTGGGTGTTTCAGAAGGTGCGGTGGCATTAGACGGACGCACACAAATACAAATTAAATCAGTTTTTATCTGGTTATGGTTTACAAGAAAACCTAAATTCTTTCAAGATGTCAGTTCTCAACATTAAATTCAACAAATAAGATGAGAATGCATTCAAAACTAAACAGAAATACGTCATCACATCATCAAAGTGGGTCAAATGCAGCATCATCTTCTGTCATCTCAGACAGGATTCCAAGAAGAGGATCTTCATTTTCAACAACGCACCTTGACATCTCATCATGGCTCGTCTGTCAGATTACAAGCAGCTTTTTTTGATCAGGCGCATCATGTTTCTCACCAACACATGATGGTGCTGGAAAAAACATCTGTAGCCTGACCTAGAGGTCAAAACTCTGCATGGCGTGCACAGCTACTAGTTGCAGCTGCTGGTTGTGGCGGAGGAGATCCCAAACATATCTAGCAAGCTTGTTTTGGAGCAGAGCTTGTCCACCACGTCTGACCCCACTCATCACAGAAGTCCCACCATATCCATGGCCAGGTGTGTTGGCAGCATTGGAGCCAGCCTCAGGAAAAAGGTGTGTCAATATCTCAGAAGTGATGATCAAGTTGACACAACCCAACAGAAGTCAAGCAACCCAACATGCTGAATAGAATAGATGACACACAGCAAAGGGCAAAAAACACCCAATTCTGCTCAGGACTGATCTGATCTGACCACATGTACAGGACCCAAAAATATCAAAACACCATGGGTTTAGGTTTCCTTTCGTTTTCTGACTGCTTCATTCAAAACAAAACACATTTCATAAATCCATAATAACAAATTCATATTCCCAAAGACCCAGTTGTTAAAACAATAAAATGGAATGCCTGATCTATCCCTCTTTACATACTCTCCTTTTTTTAAATAAAGGATGGATTGTCCCCCTGGTGGAGGGACAAAGAGAGGAGGCTAAAACTGTCGCGTTTGTGTCCCTCTTTTCCGTGGATTTTTCCACTAACTGCAAATAATATTGTCGACTTATTGTGAGTATTAAAATGTGCTTCCTCAACCTCTAAAATGTTGGCTCAGGGTTAGCGGAAAACGCAGTTAGAGGAAACACGCTACAAAGTTTGATCATCCGTCACAACATTCCCGTCGACCAGCCGCAATGTGCGTCCGAAACACGCGCACGCTCATCGCGAACACGCAGCTTATTAAGCCGCATCTCGCAGCGGAACATTGATTCGAGACGACAGCAGTGAAAGAACCAAATGCTACCTGAATATTAGAGGTTTTCCATCAGGGCTCGGTCACTCAAGATGGAGCCCGAAGTTGAGAACTTTCACTTTCGCTTCTTCTTCCTCTACACGTCACGTGTTTGTGGTTTGACGCGTCATATCCAGCACAAGCGCCTCTCTTCAGAACAATTTGGTCCACGTTTTAACTGAAATACTGGGAAACAACTGGAGTTCGTCTGACAGATGTTCGTTTTTGGGTGCGGAATCAAACTGGGTCAACTTTTTGATCTATAGGATCCCCTCTGGTTCAAAGTGTCCCCTATAGGATATTGACAGTTCTGACCTTTTGGGGGCTGCACACACCTCTTAATGGTGACGGCACCAACGGAGCTGATCCAGTTGTCATCAGCTGGCCAGTCTGACTCCAGCTCATTAGGGGGAAATTTGCTGATCTGGAGGAGAAGCTTTCAAAACTTGACGGGCTGGGGGGGAATGACTGTAATTTTGGAATCAGCGTGCCAATTTGATTTTTAATCAGAATAATTTAGAATAATTTCAACAGGATATTTTCAAATTGTTCCCCAGTGGAGCTGCCAACTGAATATGGTGACCTGCTCCTACACACAGAAATCCGATGGCTCAGCAGGGGACGGATTCTGCTTCCTTTTTTGTCCCTTTTGAGTGAAATAAAAGAGTTCATGCAGTCCAGAGGGGAAGACGCCGCGCTGCTGGAGGACACTGACTGGACACTGGACCTTGCATTTTTAACGGACATTACTGGGAAACGGAACAGTTTGAACTGGGAGCTGCAAGGCAAAGGTGAGACTGTTGTTGAGAGGATCAGTGCTGTAAATGCATCTAAAGCCAAGATGAACATTTTCTCTATGCATTTACAGACAAAAGGTGCTGCACTTCCCCTCTGTGCAGATGGTGCTGAGAGACAACGCTTCTGCATGTGAGGCTTTGGACTAAAGCGCAGAAAAGTGCTCTCAGCTCATAAAAAGACTTGGGCAAGAGTTTGAGAACAGGTTTTGGGACCTGGATCAGCTTGAGCCATGTGTGTCCTTCATTTCTAACCCTTTCATGAACGTGGACATATCATGCATTGCTCAGCAGTTCAGTGCAACCTTCAGCCTGGATGCTGCACAGATGCTAATTGAAATTGGAACATTGTGAAATGAGCTGCAGCTCAAAGCCTCTCAGGCTGCACCAAACTTTTGGTGCCTTGTTGACACAGAAAGTACAGTGGTGTATGGAGCTCCAGCTTATGTCATTAGAATCTACATGATTCAGTTTATTCATGCTTTTAGTGCTCTTTTGACTGAATTTTACCAGGTAAAAATGTACCTTTTCTGCCCCAATAAAAGAGTTCCTCTGTGTTCTAAGAGTTTAAAGAAATGCATTTAAAAACCTTAAAAGGAGGCCAGATTTCCTCCAAAAGCCTGGTGTGACCAGCAAGTCTGGCTCATTTAGTTATTGATGAGCTCTTTTTCTGTGATATCTGCCATTTAAGTCCTAAAAAGCTATTTAAGGGTCGTTTTCCTTCCACTTCTCAATCACCGACGTGTCCAACTTCACAGGATTTAAACTTAACAGAAAATATAAGGACTCATCAACTTTATTTATACCCAAAATTACATAATTTTCATTACATAAACTTCCTCATGCAAATATTTCGACAGTATGATATTAAAATATTAGCATTACACAAATGTAATTTAACTTATGCCAAAATGTACATGTAAAAATGTTTTGATCCTCAGTCACATAACACAAAGCAGATCAACACATAAGGAAACACAGTAAAGTTTCAAATTTTAAAAAATATCAAATCTAAATGTGGCGGGGTGGGGAGAGGTGTATCGGTCGACGACAACGCCACCTGGGGAATTTCACCCCAGGAATTAACCGGGAATCGGGCACACGCAGATAAGGTTCTATTCCCGAGGCAGAGACAAGATTGAGGGTTAAGCACTACGATTTTATTAAATCCAATACACAACAAAATAATAACTTGGCGGTCTAAAAGTCAAACAAAAGGGGTGGACAGGGCTGGGGCCCCACCGGCAGGTAAAACTCAATTAGGGGAGATAAACAAACTAAAAACACCCGTAACCAAAACTACACACGAGGGGTGAGGAAAACGCCCTCCACCAGGGGTTGGTCCCCGCCGTGGCCCGCAGCACCTGTCCACAAAGAGAGAACAATTAAAGTTCCAGCGGTAACAATTGACGCGACGATCACACACGCACACACACCTCACACAGACAGGCAATAAATTGTGACCAACAAGAAACGAACAGAAACAAAACCTAAAAAAGTAAATGCCAGTTGATACGATTTACGCACAATGTTAAGAATCTAAAATGACAGCAACAGCTCCGTGGTCGCCTCGGTGGCACCACTACGTCTCAGCCCCGTCCCCCGAGCGAAGGGGGGCGAGAGAGAGAGAGCGAACAGGAGAGAGTCCCGAAAGCGGGACTGAGCCAAAGCAGCAGTGGGTCCAGTACGCGAGATAGTCCGTGCCGACTGTGTTTGGTGGCGCCACCACTCCGTGAAGGGTTCCCGCTGGGGCCACGCGACCCACTGACGCCAGCCGGCAGCCACCTGCAGCAAGAACAGCCCCATTAACATTTATCAACCGAGTGGGGGAGTCAGTGACGCGCATTGCTGCGCCTTACCTGCCCAGTGCCGACTAGCGCGCACGCCCTTACGGCAAAGCTTTGTGAACAGTTTCTGTTGGTCGAACCGCCCAGATCAGCCGCAACCCCGCCGTCCCGTCGAAGGGGGAAAACAACTAAAGCCACCTGGAGGCAGTGCCTTATATAAACCTTTTCTCCCCACCCACCAATTAAGGCACTACCTCCATAGGGCACCTGTTCGAAGGGCAGGCCACGCCCTGCCACATCAAATATATTCACAAAAATAAGCATAAAAATTAAATTGAGAATCTGTGACTGTGTACTTTGCAATCCCTTGCTTATTCTAAGATTATTCTTTTTCTTATTTTAATTATTCCGTTTTTAGAATAGTTTATGGTTGAAGCCAGAACCTCTGAACGGAGGCAAAGCTTGACATGTGGAAAATGGGTGAGCTTCTTAATCACAGAAGAGGAATTTTAAAGTCTTGTTTAATGTGAAGAGGGATAAATAATTAAACTATTAGACTATTTCAGACACTTTCAGCCTCAGCTGTATCGTTTATTTATTTATTTTTATTATTATTTTTACAAAAAGCATCTTTACTCTTTGGCCCCATCTACTGTCTGTTGTGTGTCTAATTTGATCCAGCTGGTTGTGTTAGCTTTACCTGCGCAGAGGTTCCTGCTACAATCAGGAACAAACTCCACTTGTTTATTCTCAGTCTGCTGATAAAATCTATTCTTGTTCTCCTAAAGCTGCAGAAAGCAGCAGTGGGCCTGACTTCATGCTGCACCTACAAACCTGAGAATGGAGCCGAGCTTTATTGCTAAACAGGATTTGGGTTTTTTTGTCCGTGCTAAATGGAAAGTGTTTGTCCTTTGGTGGTCCAACAGGACCACGATTTGGATGGATGGATGATTTGATGTTATTGATAATAAAAACAGCTGAAAATGGAAGCGGAGATGTTTCAGAGCACCAGAGTTCAGAAAGAGTTTCTAATCAAACACGGCCTGCATCTTTCAAAATATGGTTTCAACCCCTTTAACATGATCAAATAGTCATAACAATGAACAAGTATCACGTGTCCTGTTATTTATACATGAATTCGTTATGTTTAATACATTTCCGTGTGTGTACAACCACCTCCTCAGCAACGATGCCCAATTCAACGTGGCCTACTACTGCAACGTTCTGGTGGATTCAACAGGTCTCTGCTACTGGTTACCACCCGCCATCTTCAGATCGTCCTGCTCCATCAGCGTCAAATATTTCCCCTTTGACTGGCAGGACTGCACGCTCAAATTCACGTATGCACGGGCAGGATTTTTCATTGTTGTTTGAAACGCAGACAAACTCTGACATGATGTTTTAAACTGAGCTGAGTCAAGATTTTATAGAATCTAAACACATATGAGAGGAGAAAAAGGTGCAAAAATAAAATGCACGGTGCAGCTAAACTCTCCCAGTAGGAAAAGAGGCTTTTTAAATTCTGAACTGCATTTCCCATGTTGCCTTGCAGCTCTCTAACGTACAATGCCAAAGAGATCAGGTTGCTCCTGAAGGAAGACATAGTCATTGAAACCAAGTGGACGGTTGAATGGATCATTATATATCTTTTTTTTATTTTTTAAAATTGAGCGGATGCGGCTTATATACAGGTGCGGCTTATAGTCCGGAAAATACGGACAATATAATTAATATTATGCACAAGCTTTTCAGAACGCAGTGAGGACTGAAGCTACATTTTAGATGAGTTATGTTTACGTTGGCCTTTTTCTCCCACATTTCACTAAAGCTGCAGCAGAAAAGGCCAAAAGACCTGGAAAACAGAGCCGGCCAGCGTCTGCACACAAGTCCGTCAGACGCACCGCTCCATCGTCGACGGCAAGATCGCCGTCTGATCCACACATCGAGGTGACTCTTTGCTCCATGTCCTGGGGACGCCACACTAAAGTGTGCCAATACGAAAACTTACACTAAAACGCTGGTTATATTCAAGGTTCCGGTAGCGGCTCCCGAGAGGACGACCGCCGTGATGGATGCAGCACCTCAGCCCTGGCGGCCCACAGCAACATCAGAAACACAACCGAAGGTAATCCATTAAAAACAAGCTCAAGTTTGAGTATTCAGTGACTATATATCGGCTGCCGGATACAATCGTGTGTTTTCTTATTAGGTGACATACGAGGGATGGCACAAAATGTGGGAGTCTGCTCCCAATGGGCTCCCACAGGCTGATGTTGCATGGCTGAAAGAGGATGAAACCAATGAACTCTTCCAGAGGGCTGCATCCTTTCAGGACAAACATGGAAAGATGAAGTGGAGGAAGGTCCTGAAGGATGACAGGATGTGGTTTCAGCCTGTGGTTTCAGGCATACTGTCCAAACAGCAAAAAGTCATCATCTCCAGGACTTGAAGGCCAGACTTTTGACACTTTTGCAGACTTTCAAAGGGCTGTGGACATTCTTCTGGGACCTCATTTCCAGGTGTAAGCAAAGAAAATTGGAGTGTTTTATTGACTGCACTTGACAATAAATGCTTCTTTGTACTTGACAATAAGTTAAAACTAATAAAATAAGGCTGTCGACAGGTCATGGCCACTGCTTTTTCATTTTTATTTTGTAGCACTCATTGGGAAATTAAGTGTTCTTGCTCTTCAGTGTCACCTGGGTGGGGGCACCTCTCTTTAATCAGTCAGTGCTTTATTAATTTCCAAACATAGGACGCCTCCATTTCCAAGACACCTGGCAAAGTCTTCTGGGCCACCACAATGTAGGAACCTGCAAGGGACCAATGACAGCATCATCGCTGTTTTTCTTGCACGACAAATGTTATTCCTCAACTACAGCAAGCAACAACAGGCCTATCTTCCCTTTATTTATCTTCCCTCCGCCATCTTTTCAATTTCTCGAGGCAGAAATCACAGGACACATGTGGAGCATCTCCTAATGTGGCACCAGGCTGGCTGCATTGCGGCCTTACAGAAGTAAAGGCATGCACAGAATAGATGCACAGGCTTCAGATACTACAGTGGGCAATATTCCTTAAAGCTCGAGAGGTGAAGCCTGCATTTGCCACCAAGGTCATTGCATGCTGCACCATTCTTCACAATGTGTGCTTGTGGAATGGTGACAGCATGGAACCCTCAGAAGAGGCGCTTGGGTCAGATGACATTGGTCAAATGCAGGCAGACCTGCAATGTGGAGAGCAAATTCGGAGCAGACTGACTGCTGCCCTGTCAGCACCAACCCACCTCCCACCAGCTCTCTATGAACATGATTGCATTTAGGACTGGTCTTTATAATCCAGAATTTTGGAGCTTGACGTCTGTTCAACCTGGCTGCCATCATAAAGTCTTTTTTCTGGCAGGTTCCATTTAATTTGAATATTTTTTTGGGTTCCATTTTTGTAAATATGTATTTCAAAATCATAATAGGATAAATGCAACTTGTTTCTATATATGCAAGTGTGTGTTTTTGTAAATAGTTTTGGTTTCAAAATCAAAAATTGTACCAATTAAATTTAAACTTTGAATAAAGCATTTGTTATCAACCATATGATGCCAAGAAAGCAATCTTTGATGGAAGTTAACTTAAACAATTTAATACATTCTTTTTTACGTTTTATCTACGAGTTTCTGTAACAGATTTACAAGTCTCTCCTCCCTGGCTTCCTCTCTTGTTGCCCTTTCCTCGGCCCTCTCCAGCAGCTCAAGGACCCTATCGCACCGCTGGCGCTGGCGTGGTGCTGGCCCTGGTTCCTCCTCCTCTGTCCCTGACTCTCCATCAGGTCTATCTGGGACTGAATATGGGGAGCCTGACTCAGAAAATGAATGGCTCTTCCCCCAGGCTGAGGCAATGAGGCATGGGGGCCGAATGGAGGGCCTGCCACCTATTGCCTGATCCATGAGAGGGAACTATTCGCTATCTGAAGTACGTACAAAGTGAATCAGCTGTACCATTGGTTAGCGGCTGCTAACTTTCTAACTGAAGAAAAGGACATTGTGGCAGACTACGTCCGATGGTATGTTATTGACCGCAACTCATCTGTAATTGACAGGTAAGTTAAATTTTCATTTGTTTTTTGTCGTTCCACCGCCAAAAAAAATGAAATTTGCTTGAAATGTCTCATGGCATGTATATCTATGGTGTTACAACTGCTAGCCTATATGATGTCTGTCTCTCCATTCTCTGCCTTATGCTAATCTATAAATACTCAACATAACAACCAAATATAATCTTATAAGCTAATAAAATATATAAACTTAAGATAATACAATTTAGATAGTTTAATTGGTTGTTGCTGTTGGCACTACACAGCAGTGAAAGTGTTTGTGTTCACGTTGTAGATTCAAAGATGGCCTTTCAGCCCTTCAGTTTCTGACAGCACTACAGCAACACCCTTCTTTGCTGACCCCAGTTCTCTGCCACTCTGAAAAGCGACTCACTGGCTTTGACATTGAGACTCTTTACACCTGACGTCAGCCCTGCAGGGAGCAACAGGAGACAAAAAGAAAGTGTAATCTTGGCCTACTGGGCAGACTATCTCCTTGACTGTGAAGGTTTGTTTTGTTTTTTGTTATAACTACCATGTACTGTAGATCTACCTGAACATTTTTTCTTTGCAGAAGGCGAGGCTGCTCTGTCTGTGAAAGACGTTTTTGTTATGAGCGGTTGTATCAGGACCCGAAAGCAGGCAGAACACAGTGGCGAGGCAGGTTCGTCACGCTGGCGTTAAGAGTCTGGAGAGAGGTCCAGATGTCGGTAAGGAGCTGGTCGTGTTGACCCAGCAACCGACCCTGAGCCTCCAATGTACGGCGCACTGCGTCCTGATCCGCCGGATCCATGTTGGTTGGCGTGTAATGTTACGAGCGGTTGTATCAGGACCCGAAAGCAGGCAGAACATAGTGGCGTATCGTTTTCCAAGAAGCTTTATTAAAGTTTATAGAACGTTGAGCAACTCAAAAAGGCGTGGAGACCACGACTCAGTTCTTCATCAAAACAGGGAATGTAAACTTACGACAAAAATCCCGAGCGGGGTCAAAAGCAGTCCACGAAGGATAAAGACAAACAATAATCCGATAACCGGGTTCAAAAGTTATCCACGAAGAAAAAGTCTCACGATAGTCCAGGAGGGTATAGCCGGGGTATTCCGAAACAGACAAGACACGCCAACGCTGGCCACCCGTGAGAACAGTCCATAAATAGGTGGCTTGATTACCGATCATCTGCAGGTGCACCAGTCCCCGGCACCACCTGCGGCTGAGGCATGGCTCCACCACGCCCCCTGCAGGAGAAACCCTGCAAAAGAGTTCCCAAAAACTGGGAACCAGACAGTTTTGATGTTTGCCACAGGGCTGACATCACTTCCTCCTTCTGGGTTGGAACCGTTGCCAAAAATTGAGTTCCTGGATGGCTCTCCATTCCCAATGTCAAATACTTGTTCTAACTTGTTGAAATTACCAATCCTGGATTCCTACAGTGTGTTTAAGGCACAAATGGACTTTGGAATTCAGAACAGTCCAGGATTTGGCTTTTTATGAGCCATATTGGACTCAAAAAATGTTTATTGTTCTGCTGTTATGCCGTTGCCATCATTCGGTGCTGTTCCAAGTGTTTTGATGTTAAAGTAAGAGGCCGTTAAGTGATGTTAAAGATGTGTTTTGTTGCAAAGTAAGAGGCTGTTTTGTTTTTTGTTTTATTTGGGGGGGGGGTCATCATTCTGAAACTGTGTTCTGTTCATGAAACAGTAGTTCACGATTTTATCTATTAAAAAAAAAGGGAATCCATGCTCATTACTACGCATTATGTTTATTCATATTTCCCACTTTAAAATAATGATGCTGCGGGTGACAAATTAAGACACTTTGTGTACAAGTTACACCTTTATAATGTCTTTTCAATCATAGCTGAGTAATTTCTTTTAGTTTCAGATACAGCTCAACTGCAGACTGCCAGTACTCTGCCTTCTGTAAATGATTGCTCTGCATGGCCAAGTCCAGGTACTCCTGCATGTTTGCATCCCCACATGGAGCTCTTGTCAGGGGAGCCTCAGGAAAAGCATCCAGTTGAGTCTGTTCGATTTGAAATCCACAGTCTCTGGAGTCAAACCTATGTTACACAGAAGATATTATGATATTTATTTGAAAAACAAAATTACTGCAGACAATCTACCATCAAATATTACCGGTGTGGTAAGTAGTAGAGCTCATTGGGCACCCCTCCTGGACATGATGCTGTTTTGGAGGGCTGGATCCTGTGGCTGTACCACAATCAGGATGTTGTTGTCATTAGCACTCACGGTTACAGCTGCAGCTGGCAGGAGTTTAAATGTGGAAAAATGAGCATTTTGTTAGCGGATGCTCTGCAGGAGAAGCTACGTTTCAGCGGCCCTGCGTGTTCCATCAGTCAGGGACATTTGAATCGATGCTTTTTCAGCTCCCCACAATCAAGAGTTTGCACAGGGATGTTTCTTATTTCTAGGTGCTCCTGGGAGGCGCCATGTGCTCAATAATGTGAATTGTAAAAGGGTGACAAGCAATTTTTTGGCTTCAAAGACTTGGCAACGCCTCAGTGGAATTTAAATGACTTTAAATTTCCACAGGTTGCATTTATGGACTCGCTGCGCAGAAAATGAAGGAATATTCTGCCATCAAAGAGGGTCATTTTTCCAATTATATGCACTCCGGTCATGCACATTTGAATACAGCTGAATGTTTTTATGGTTTTCAGGCTGGCGGGGAAGCGTTCTTGGCGTCTCCTCTCCTCTGGAGGTGTTGCGTGGGGGGGGGGGGGGGGGGGGGGGGGGGGTCGACCATCCCTTGCTTTCCTATCACCCTCCTCCGGGTTGTGAACATATTGCCGCTGGTGGGCCGCCAGGGTCGGGGCGGCGCAGCTCTGCCCTCGTTCTGCTGAGAGACGCAGCTGGCCCGGCCGGCGTTCGCACAGCCCGAGCCGCACAATCAATCAAGTCGGAATTTCATTAATTTCCTACGGAGGTGAGCAGCCAGGGAAGGCAAGCGCGCCAGCCAAGAAACATCTGGACACGGCGCCGCTCCACGTGGCCGCCGGGCTTGGGCGAGGAGGCCGTTCCAGCGTCCCCTCCGTTATTATTCATCATCCTTCGGCCTGCCAAGAGCGCGCGGATCAGAAGTTTGTTGTTGGGTTTTCCTCATGATGGAACAAACATCCCAGAAGGACCCAGGCTAACTTAGCGCTAAGCCTTGTCGGTCAGCGAGGGCAGCTGCTGTGCGCTTCACGTCTTTGAAATTGTTGTGACGTCCTGGCGGAGTCTAAGCTCCTCACAGGCGCCGCAGCCTTTATGAAAACACACAAATATCGTTCCTGTTTTGTTGGTCATTCCGACAAATCCACGTGTGTGTAGAGCTGTCGGAGGGACGCTGATGTTTGGAGGCCCCCCTCCCATGATACAAATCTCCTTTGTATCATCACGCAACTCCCTCCCGCTGGCGTTGCCGGGCTAAATGTTCAAAGGTAGCAGAACGCAGCGACGGGGGGCAAATATTAAACTTGCACCGCAAACTTCAAAGCCACTTCAAAAGCTTCTTCATGCTTCAGCGCCTAATCCTCAAAGTGCTACCCGGGATGGAGGCGCACCGCCGCGCAGGACGCGCGTTCTCACCGCGGGCGGAAACGCGACGGCCGCGTCCGGCAGCGTTTGGATGGTGCCGGAGAGCGCGGCGCATCCTGCAGCTACATCAGGTCCTCAGCTGCGGCGTGGAGGAGGAGGAGGAGGAGGAGGAGGAGGAGGAGGAGGAGGAGGAGGAGGAGGAGGAGGAGGACGGGAAAATACCAACCATCCGAAATATAAAAACACACAAGCCGCGTCTGGAACCGGCCATGTCGCGTCACGCAGAGATCGATCCGATCAGATAACCTTCAGATAACATTGATAAAGAAGGCTTGATGAAGCGTTTGTGTCAGTCCTGCGAAATAACAGCCACAGGTGCACGTTTATCACCTTTATTAGAGACATGAAGGTGTCAATCATGAACTCGTTCCAGATACCTGCGAGTGGGGAAATGTCTGTTCATCCTCGGTGACACAGAAAACAAAAAACCCCAAGAATCAAAACTGCCCTCGTCCACCCAGCATCATCTAGAGGAAAAATAACATCCGTAAAAAGGAAAAAAAAGAGACTCGACACTGCCAGCAAAAGTACAAGCAAACCGAAAAAGGTGAAACACACAAAAAAAACCAAAAATAAAAATAGAAACGACAAACCTGCGAGTACCAGGTTAAAAATGATTCCTTCAGATAAAGAAAAGAGGAAAGAAAGTCAAAGCAAAGCCTGGATCGGTGAGGTCGACCCAAAATCACAAAACTCGAAGGCAAACAAGCAACACTGCAAAATGCAAACCAAAGCAACCACAACAACAAAAAAGGAACAAAAATGTGGGGAAAAATGTCTCAAAACCACCAATCAACGCGTGAAAAATCTCAATACTGACAAAAGCTGCTCGATCGGAACAAAAGTGCAAGTGAGACCGCGTCTGCCCCCGGGACCAGAACAACTGCATGCTGGAAACTTGAAGCCTGGATGGGGGGGCGCTCCGAAGCACCGCGGCAATACTCAAATTCAAACACCAGCAAAAGGAGGAAAAAATGGGAAAAAAGGAGGAAAAAAAGGCGGAGGGGGGGAGGAAAGAGAGAGGAGGGGGGGGAGGAAAGAGAGAGGAGGGGGGGGGCAATAGAAAAGAGCAAAAAAAAATCTGCTTGTTGGAAATGTGCTCACCGAGCGGGAGTAAAATGTGGCGAGAAAAATGGGAATGTGGCTCAAAAGACAGTATGGCGGTGCGAGCCGGGACGCGGTGCCTTTTCTCCAGATGTCAGCCTCCAGTTCTGTCATGTGACTCATCCGGATCCCACTTCCAGCAATGAGCGCGCGGCGTCGAACAGCTGATGCTGGAAGCTCGCGGAGTGAGAAAGCGAGTATCCGGAACCTCCCACACCGCCGCCTGCGCCGCCGCCTGCGCCGCCGCCGCCGCCGCCGCTACCGCGGCCGCGTCGCCCCGCTGCGCCTCTTTAAAGATGCGGGGCTCACGTGGCGTCAGCGCCGCCGCGATGTCCGCGCGCTTCCGTTCGGTGGGAGCGCGAGGCGTGCGGGGCGCCACGCGCGCGCGGGGGGGGCAATATTAATAACGCCCTGCGCAGTTTGACGCACGTACGGCGGGTTTAAAGGTATTTTTAGACGGGAAACGAACGGGTTCGGCGAAAAGGCTCGTGTCTGGACACCGTATTCACCCTTTTGCATCTCTAAGAGGGCAGTTTGACACGTAAAGGTCAAGACGAAGCCAGGAGTTCACGACATTTGACGTGATTGTGCCTCCACGTGGTCCCTTAACTGCTAGCGTGAGTCTAGTTTCAACACGTCCGCCGTCAAACCCACATCTCCTCCCCGGAGATGCTTCATCAGACCTGGTCTCTAACGGGGACAGTTGCTGCGTGACTGATGGACAGAGTCCTCCTGCTCTCTGAAGCCCCTCTTCAGCTGGGGCGGGGGCCACCTCGGCTCTGAAAATGGAGGTGGTCTGCACCAAATGTCTCTAGTCCAACAGTAAACCAGCACACGTCCCAGAGGGGACTATTAAACCGCCGCAGGCCGACTGTCCCACTTTAATCTCACGCCAGAGACCATTTCCAAGCGTGTCGTCTTCACCTCAGGCGGGGGATCACTGGACACCCCCTGTCCGTGTGGGGGATGAAGACGAGACACGTTCCAGGAGTCTGCAGAAATAGTGCAGGATATCTTAATCAAGAACAAAGGGAGCGTGCACGCGGAAGTGTGCGGGGATCTAATGCTCGTTCCATTAAACGGGATACGTTGACAAGTCTGGAGCTCCTGCTGGAAGGATTATATAGAATAATGGTCTGAATGTCCTTGGCAGCCTCCCTGTGTTGCTGCTCATATCAGCACGATTCTGCTGCTGGTTTTAAACGGAGGCGTCGCGCCCCAAAACCACAACGTGCACGTGCAGAGGGGAGACGCCGCTAAGACGCGATGCACGTGGAGTAATGAGATGCGGCGACCACATCAGGACCTTCGCCTCCGTTAGCGCTTACATTAGCATCACGGGCGCTTCAGCGGGACGCCGCCAGGTTAAATCCGGCGCCGGGATCATGGATTTGGACCTTGTTGGTCGTTTTTTCCTCCCCTCACTCGCTTCTATTTCAGTATCAAATGACCTTTAATGCCGACTCAACATCCCTCAGCCGGCAGCTTTAATTGGGAAACCATGATTCCATCCACCCATTAGCTCCGACCTGCTCGCCTCTTCCCGCTCGCAGGGGGCCGCAGCTGATCTTTGACGTTAGCCGGCCTGACACGCACACACACACACACACACACACACACACAGACCAGTTAATTGTCTGCCAATTAACGGGCCGGTCTTTGGAGTGCTGGGGAACCCAGAGCTGCTCCGCCACGCCTGAAGTTTCCTTCTTTTCTGGCAAATTGCTCAGTTTCCAATCCATGTTGCTTTCCTCTCCCTCTCCGCCTCCTCGTGGACCCTCCGGGGAATGTTTCGCAGCTCATTTTTGCCACCATTTCGCCCTTTTAGAGCATTTTGAGCAACAGGCAACGACAACCTGGAGCAGCTTCTGTCGTCAACGCATCGGGTGGCTTCTTTTATTTTTTTCCACTCGCCATTACACTTCGCAGCTCATTGGCGAATCCCTCAGAGGATCTCCGGCAGGTTTCCAACTCTAAATGGGTTTTCAGACGCTTTTAAACACCAGGATGACGTCACAGACGAATGCGACCAATCAGGGAGCAGAAGAAGAAGATATGAAAACACTTTTTTTTTCTAAAATCCAGCAGTGAAGGAAGCTCTGGTCTCCGTGGAGACAAGCGTGGATTATAAATACGGCGAGGGCCAGTCACAGGAGACGTGAACGTTTCAGTGGCCCTCTGATCCAGACGCTAACTTGAGACCCTCCGCCGGGACATTAGCATGTTAGCACCACATCCTAAACCAACCTTCCTTTGATTTTTCCGACCCCTTAAACCCCTGAAGGCGCCGATTGTTTATGGTGGCGCTCCAACCGAACAAACAAGCGTTTAGAGCCACAGGTCAAAGCAAACGTCAACACAGAATCCAAAAAAACGGAGGCCAGGCTTCCGGAAGAACATGTGCCACCTCATTAGCAGCGGCCACATTAATTGTCTCATCGCGTGGGAATATTTTCATTTCAGAGCGGAGCCGCGGAGCGCGGGGCGGCGGAGCCGCCGGGGCGGCGTGACCTTTGGAACAGCAGGACGCTCCTGGCCAGGAGCATTGTCCTACTGAGACAGGCTGATTGTGCTCCTGCCCTTTGGATAATTAATTAACACGAGTACACGACAGTTCATTTGTCTGCGCCGGCGTTCCGGGAGCGGCAGCCTTTCTGCACCTGTGGCTCCGCGGCTCCGTTCATTTATCATTCCTTTCATGTTGACGTCGTTCTCTTTCTCATCTTGAAGAAGAAAAATCAAAGAAGAAAAAAACAAAAAAAACCAACAGCATAAAATACATGAAAGCTAATTAGCTGTTTTCCTGGAGCTGGAGCTTTGCTAGCTTATTAAGTTACAATTAAAGTCACAAGAACTTGAGCTCGTCAGGAAATCGGGGTCACGTCGAGGTCAGAAAGGGGAAAAACTGTCTCCGGAAAAGCTCCGGCTGTCGGTGGCGGAGCCGGAAGAGGTGTGAAGGTTTCCGACGATTATCATCGAGGGTCCAGAGATGCCGGCTCACAGAGAGAGCTGCCTCGGAACGGGAGGGAAAGCTTCACGGAGGCCGAGAGGACGGTCCGATAAGGCGTCTTCAGTCCTTGCCAGGGCTTCCTCTGTGCTGGAGGAGAAATCATAAAAGGCAGGAACAGAGAAGGTTCGGGAAGAGTCGCCCTTTTATTCCAGCCAAGACAAAATAGAAGCATCCGTCCAGCCGCTAGCGCTCAAAACCCCTGGAAGTTTAGGAATTATTAATGGAATTAAGCCTTAAGGAAGCTGAAGCCTGGGACAAACCCACGTTTCCCTTTTTTTTCCCTTGAAAAAATGGTGATGCAGCAGATGAGCAGGAGGTGACTGGCTACTACCAGCCATGTCTCAATGTCTCCAGCCCATAGTGTGGATTCTCTACGAGAGCAGACAGCAGCTTCACTCCTGAATCCTGCAGCTGGTTCCCAGTCAGGTCCAGTTCTCTGAGATGGGAGGGATTGGACCTCAGCGCCGAGGCCAGAGAGCCACAGCTGATCTCTGATAAGCTGCAGCTCCTTAATCTAAATACAGAAGGGAAACTTTTATAAGGTTATAAGTGAAACCAGTATTAATCTGAAAGGTTAATCAAAGGCATGATCTGTAAATATTTAATTTAGTTACAGGTTAAAAAATGATAGTAATATGTAATTACCACAATTCCAACCTCTCAGGTTTGCACTGTTCCAGAGGAGAATATATATTGTTCTGGCCCTCACTCTTCCCAGGTTCTCCCACCTCTTTCCCTCCCATCTCATCATGGAGATCCATCTCACCTGTGGCTCATCTTTAAAGGCACAACCTGTCTTAGATGACTTCCTGTCTCCCTCACCATCTCCCTCCTCGTTGGCTGGTGTCTACCAGGCACCCTCACCTAGTTTTGTCTAATTTTGGTTACCATCTGTCGGCTTTTTCATTGTCCTTAAATCAATTTATCATGAATAAGTGGTCCCCGTGTGGCCCTCCCTCCTGAAGGAACTGGGCACAACACACACACTCAGAAAGTGTGAGGACCCTCGGATGGAATAATGGACATTTTTGAGAATGGTGTTTACCTCAGAGTTTCCAGTCGGCAGTTTGGAAAGTGGAGAAAACCACAGAGCAGCTTCACTGCTGGATCCAGCAGATGGTTGTGACTCAGGTCCAGTTCTCTGAGACGGGAGGGATTGGACCTCAGCGCCGAGGCCAGAGAGCCACAGCTGATCTCTGATAAGCTGCAGTTAATCAATCTGAAAAATGCAGGATGAGGTTATACGGTGCAGGTCTGCATGTTATCTGCGTCAGTACTAAACCTACGTTAGTTCTTAGTTGGGTCAGACCTGAATTCACGATATTACAAGGAATTTTTTTAATGTGGTGCATCACAGCAGTGTTGAGAACAGCCTCACTTCACCATCTTAGCAGCTGGTATATAGGTAGAAAAATGAAGACTGACCTGAGCCTCTCCAGTTTACAGTTTGGACTCTCCAGTCCAGAACAGAGCCGCTTCACTCCTGAATCCTGCAACGTGTTGTCGCTCAGGTCCAGAACCCTCAGATGGGAGCGGTTGGACTTCAAAGCTGAGGCCACAGAATCACAGCTGGTCTCTGATAACCTGCAGTCACTTAGTCTAAAATAACAATTATTTTGAGAGAAGACAAATAAAAATCAACATGTACCAGAGCAAAACACAGCTTACAAGCAACAAACCTCTGGTCCTGCACCGGCTTATCTGCCGTATGTTCCTATTTTGGGTTCTTTCAGGGCGCTTGGACAAGATCTACAGCGTATGTAAAGTGTGTGTTGGTCAAAATACCTTCCAAGTTTGTGAGACCACATTTCTCAACAGCACTCAACTCTTGTCAGGAGTTGGGACAAAGCGACCCACTCCTGACAGCTTGTGGGCGATGCTGCAGCGACCCTGCAATCCCTACACTCTCTGGTGAAACCAAATCAAAGGTTTTAGACACTGCTGGATGCTGGAAGGGTGGCTATAGTCTGGACGCATCGTTCCCCTGACTGCACATTTCTCCAACAATGATTGGCAGCTGGTGTCACTTGTTTTTCAGATGAGAGAAGGAAAGAGAGCCACCCCACAGTGTGTTTGATTGCCCCACTGCAAGCTCAGTGCTGCCAGAAAACATTGCAGGAGCATCAATTCCCCTCAGGGCATCAACAAGGACCTCAGGAAAAGGTGCAGCTGCCACCTACTAGAGACAAGCACACTGAGCTGAGATTCAAAGCCCTCTCCTCCCAAGAGAAGAGCTTGTTTGTTGGAGGCTCTTCTGGGCGATACCTGGTGCCACAGCTCCAGCTCAGCCCGTCTCTGGAGCTGAGGTGGAGCTTAGCAAGTTTCATGGTTCTCCACCACTTCCTCTCGCTGAGGACCTTCTCAGCTGGTGGTTTCTGCTCCACCTTCCAAGTTGAGCAGGTGATACTTCTGCATTCCTGCCACCAGTGTCTCTGCAGAAAGAGTCTTCTCTACTGTTTTATATTAGATTGTATAAAATTAGGATTTTTGGTTGATGTCTTAGATGTTGTTGACTAAGAGCAGGTTTTTCTTTAATAACATAGAAAGATTCGATGAGAAGAGCAAATGTATTATTTTATGAGCTACTTCCACTACTATTATATACACATACTTCCATATTGTCTTAGATTGCAGCTGCATTTATTGCATCGTTCATAGAAAGTCATATTTGTGAGGAGAAAAACTCCAATAAGGTCATTTTCTTTAATGACCATTACAACAGAAGGAGGCGATGAACAAACAGATTTATATAAAAATGTGTGAAAACTTATGGATGGAAACCTTTTTAAATGGTTGCATTGTGTAGAATCGGTGCAGAATCAACTTGTTGACTTCTGATTTGGACTCCAATGGAAGTGAGGTGCAACAATTGTGGATGCTGAAAGCTTCAGATCTTCATGAAGGTTTCTGTGGTTGGACTGACCTGCTGCCCCTTTAAGAGGGAGGCAGGTTTGGGCTTCTGGCTGGAATGAAGCCACCTAAGATGAGAATGACTGCAGGCTTTCGGTACCAAGGTTTAACAGGGCGCTCACTTCACACTTGGGCTTTTCTCTTTTTTGGGATGGCTTTTCTCAGTAGAGAAGGGGCATGGCACACTGCAGCAGCTTTCTTTTTGGGTTTCTAGTTTTCCTTCTGATCTTTAAAAGACAGGAAGAACCATTTTTGATTGGTCTGAATGTTTGGGCGGTTTTGTGGCCAGCCTAAAATAAAACAAGACAAATCTACAACTGATACTTCCTTCCTAGTCATTGATGACCATCCTCACATGGGGCAGATTTCCACAACAAATTTAATACTGCAAATCTGTCCTGTGTGGTCTTTTTTCTGAGAACTGTAACACTACGTTTATAACAAAGATCAAACATGGAAACATTTATTGTCTAACTAGTTACACCTGGGAAAGTACTGGATCATCTCTGACTGACCTGAAAGTCTCCAGCTCACAGAGAGGATCCTGGAGAAAACCACAGAGCAGCTTCACTGCTGGATCCTTCAGCTGGTTCTGACTCAGCTCCAGAACCCTCAGATGGGAGGGATTGGACCTCAGCGCCGAGGCCAGAGAGTCACAGCTGGTCTCTGATAACCTGCAGCACCACAGCCTGGAAAAGCAATAAATGGGGCAAATAAAAACACATTTCTAAATATGAAAATGAAGAGAAAAGCAGAAAATGTAAAGAAATTTAGAAAAGACCAACAGAGGCCTCCTGACCTGAGCGTCTCCAGTCTGCAGTTTGGATGCATCATTGCAGAAGACAGTAACTTTACTACGGCATCTGCCAGGTTTTGGTTCCAGCTTAAGCTCAGCTCCCGTAGATGAGAAGGGTTTGACGTCATTGCTGAGGCCACAACTTCCCAATGACTCGTTGGAAGAAAACTACCAGGCAGTCTGTTGTGTATGAAACAAAAATAGTGAGTCAGACTTTGGGATTTCTAATCAACTTATCTGAGAATCTACCTCAACACAAATGTAGCTCATTTCCTGGAAAAGCTAAATTCAACACCGTAGAGCAACAGTTTGAACGACCATCAGATCTGAAATGCAACTGAATTATTCTCAACATTTGTCTTATTTTAGAACAGCTCATAATTACTCAATATTTAAAATGATTGTAGCAAATGGTTTAAAGAAACGTGCATCTTTTTATCTGTCTATCGGCTCTTTGGATATTTTGCATTTCATCCAATTTGTACGATGGTGCGTCAAGTCTTAATTCAGCGATCCGATCGATGACATCAGAGTCTCTGGTTGCATCGATTGCCCTCAGCTTCTGTTCTATCTGCTCAAACAACTTTGTGGGTCACATAAAGGCTCCAAAGGGAACCGCCACAAAGACCTAAAACACCCATTTAAACCAACGAGGCCGGCTGTTTTTACGTTGAACAAATGAAGCAAAATAGTCACGTGTCATTAGTTAAAATGTGTTTTTCTGTCGTTAGAATACGATGTATACAAACAAACAAAAGTGATTTAATGACATGACAGTAATTTCATGATAGTCAGTTAACTTGTGGCTCCTATTATTCCTGCCTTATGTTGGTTTGTCTGGATTGACCTTTGAACTTATATCCAGCCAGTGTTGAACATTTCTGGATGAATTGTTGTTGTTTTTAATTTATGGACGCTGCAATGGAGATAAAGAATTGAAGGAATGACCACTGGAGGGGGTATTGCTACCTGACATGATCCACTCGCTTGATTTAAACGCCGATGTCCGGCCCCAAAAATCTTTACTTACACGGCCTTCCTGCAGTTCCTCACAGCTGGAATCAGGCGACGTCGTCCCTCATCTGAGGTGTTGTACTGCAGCAGGTTCAGCTTATCCAGAACCTCCTCTGATATCTGCAGCAGGTAGGCCAGAGCTGAACAGTGGATCTCTGACAGTTCCCTCTGTGATTTCTTCCCTGACTTCAGGAACTCTTGGATCTCCTGGTGGACTGACTGATCCTTCATCTCCATCAGACAGTGGAAGATGTTGATGCTTCTGTCTGGGGAGAATTCATCACTGTTCTCCTCCTTCAGGTTGTTGAGGACCTTCTGGATGGTTTCTGGGTGGCTGTTCCTCTGATCCAACAGTCCACCCAAGATCCTCTGATTGGACTCCAGAGAGAGACCATGAAGGAAGCGAACAAACAAGTCCAGGTGGCCATTTTCACTTTTGAGAGATTTCATTAGTGCTCTCCCGAGGAAGCCATCAAGAGATGTGGCTGGATCGTAATTTGTAAACAACCCAGCAAACCCGGAAAAGCGGATTGGTTCAGAATATTCTAGGAACTGACTTATAACCGTTGTGTCTTTCCTGGTGTAACGGTGGAACATGTAGACGGCAGCCAGAAACTCCTGAATGCTCAGATGAACAAAGCAGTAGACTGATTTCTGGAAGATCACACTCTCTCTCTTGAAGATCTCTGTACAAACTCCTGAGTACACCGACACCTCGGAGACGTCCAGTCCACATCGCTCCAGGTCTTCTGAGTAGAACATGATGTTTCCTTTCTCCAGATGTTCAAACGCCAGCCGACCCAACTTCAGAAGGAGTTCTTTATCAGCCTCAGTCAGTTCCTCTGGTCTCTGCTTTCCTCCATACTTCTGCTTCTTCCTCTTTATCTGAACCCTCAGGAAGTGTGAGTAGAGGTCAGTCAGGGTTTGGGGCAGCTCTCCTCTCTGGTCTGTGGTCATCATGTCCTCCAGAACTATAGCAGTGATCCAGCAGAAAACTGGGATCAGACACATGATGTGGAGACTCCTGGAGGCCTTGATGTGTGAGATGATTCTCTTGGACAGATCTTCATCACTGAACCTCCTCCTGAAGTACTCCTCCTTCTGGGAGTCAGTGAAGCCTCGTACTTCTGTGATCCTGTCAACACACGAGGGAGGAATCTGATAGGCTGCTGCAGGTCTGGAGGTGATCCAGATGAGAGCTGAGGGAAGCAGGTTCCCCTGGATGAGGTTCACCAGGAGCACGTCAACTGACGATACTTGTGTGACATCAGAGATGACCTGATGCTTGTTGAAACCCAGTGAAAATCTGCTTTCATCCAGGCCATCAAAGATGAACAGAAGTTTCCAGACAATCAGATCTTCTGCTCTGATCTTCTGTAATGTTGGATGGAAAACATGAAGCAGTGAGAGAAGACTGTGCTGCTCATCTCTGATCAAGTTCAGCTTCCTGCATGAGAGCGGAAGCACCAGGCTGATGTCTTGGTTCTCCAAACCTTCTGCCCAGTCCAGACTGAACTTCTGCACTGAGAAGGTTTTTCCAACGCCGGCGACACCGTTGGTCAGAACCACTCTGATGTGTCTCTGTTGCTCAGATAAGACTTTGAAGATGTCCTGGCACTTGATTGGAGTGTCCTGGATGTTCTTCTTGGAGGTTCTCTCAAGCTGTCTCACCTCATGTTGTGTGTCCACCTCCTCACTTTGTCCCTCAGTGATGTAGAGCTCAGTGTAGATCTTGTTCAGCAGGGTTCCACTTCCTGCTTCATGAGTTCCTTCAGTCACATGTTCACATCTTCTCTTCAGACTGATCTTATGACCTTCTATCACCTCCTGCAGATCACCACCCTCTAAAACAAACAATCTTTGAAATTATTTTACAATTGTCATCTACAGCAGTAACACAGATGTCCTCAACTGGAAAATATTCTGTCATGTTTGAATGATCGAAGCAACAGTCGGGTCATGACCCATCTCACTGTCAGTTTAAATGTTATGTCTTCTTATGTACACCTATTCTTTTATTTCATTGGGTTTCAATCTAATTTAGTCTATAACAACCATTTCCATGTCTTCCAAGAGTTTGCTTGGACTAAACAACTGGTAAAAGCTGGATGATATTTAGAAAAACACATCAAACCTTCTCCAAACACATCATACTCAGCAGACCCATTGTCCTGTAAAGGTCACCTGCCTTCAACTCTTTAACACTTTCCAGAACTAAATGACTAAATGTTGCTAAATACTGTCTAAGCATTTAGGAAGGTCTTCAGAGGGTTTGGTTCCAGTGGAACCAAACAAGTGCTCTCTGGATCTTCTCTTGCACATTGTAAATACACAAGTTGTTCCTTTATTCCGACCCAAAAGTATCTTATAAATACAAATGTACAAGCTTACGTGAGACGCTGTTGTTCAGGTCGGCGGTCTGCAGTTCAGTTCTCCGTTTCTTTTCACCCTCGGGACAGGAGGAATCTCCAATGGAAGCAGACCGTTTATGATACCTGTCAAAAATGGGAATAGTGGTTATACATGTCTACTGGGCGTTAGCAACGCCTAAGAAAGGCTGCGTTCACTTCTACTTTCAGTTTGCTCTGACAGTTGAAGATTGAATGAACACTGAGCAAAAAATATAAAGTTATTTACGTTCTAACAAGCTCGTTTAGTTGGAGAAAAGTGTATTTGATCTACGTGTTTAGTGGCTTTTCCTCATTGTGAATTTATGTTAAAAATAAAAGTGCCAAATCAGGAATATAAACTCATAGAATAGAACAAAAGTTCTCCATTTATGCTCCAAATACAGTCGTCTGGTCTCTGAAACTGATCATTAAATAGCACAGAGGTCACGCGTATTCAAAAGCTTATTTCAACCATTTAGAAATGACTGATATTGTTGTCTATGGGTTTATTAGAACCAGGCGCCTTATAAATAGACTTTTTAATGAATTTTCATGACATGTGGTGGAACAGTGTGGCAGAACAAGCTGCACAGACCTGCCATGTCTTACCCATCCGTATCTAAATGGAGAGCTGGAGCACTCTGCAATGATGGATATTGTTGGGAAACTTTAAAATATATGCCTAGGAATTTTAGTGAGATGATGTTAACCCATGGAGGAGAAATGACCAGTTAAAAACAGAAGCAATTTTCAGTTTTAAAAGATTTACCACACTAAAATTAACATGGGAGTTAATGGGAGCGAACGCCTGACATGTTGGTGCACCGTTTCATTTTAAGGACCTGATGAATTTCATTTTTCACGATGGTGGAGGCTAATACCTACAAAATGATGTTTTGTATGGTTGTGAAACGTTCTAAGGCAGAGTTATGTGGTTCAGAAAACCTTACTTTAAAGGTGACCCTTGAGGTCCAATACCAAAGTTGATAGGTTCAAATTTGGACTGGTCACTCTTCAGGGACACACAGCTGGGCACTGTGGACTCTGCTCTGTCCTCGTCCATCCTGAGGAAACATCAGAAATAGTGATGAGACTGTGATGAAGGTAAATAATCTGTAGAGGTTGGAGTTCAATAATCCCAATTCACTGCATTTTTATCAAACAGGAACATTTCTAATCCATTCTGGATAACAACTGAATCAATAAATCAATGATGTATCTGTATCATTTTCATGTTTTCAGAGTTTAAGCTGCTTTTTTTAACTGTTCCCTGCAGTGAGAAAAGAACTGGCACCTTTTCCAGCCCCTCATCCTGCAGCACTGAATGTGCTCTAAAGTTCTTTCCAGAGCAAACGTCTCTGCACTTGCAGCAACATGTTGTAGTCATGGATCCGTGAGGAGAACCGGATACAGGAAACGCCCCCACTTTGATCCCAAAACCCAACTGGTGGCCAACGGTGGTCCGGCAACGACGGGGACGCTGGTCCATCGGGCCCACAACACTGGTTTTCCACAGGCCAACATGGTGAAAGGACTGTCTTCAGCTCAGCCACTAAATTATCTGGTGCTACATAAACATACTAGTCAGGACTTTTTAACTTCCCTCATTTGTTCCCCTCTTCAATTATTTCTATGATCCAAGTCCTCAAAGATCACTGCTCTCTTTAAAATAGATGAAAGAAATGACACCCACTCCTGCATTTCTTTCACAGTGGTTCCACAACATAGAACAATAAACCACTGGGAGAAAACGTGCAACATGAACCCAAAATCCTGTTGGTGTCCTGTGATCCTGTGTGGATTTATTTAATTATTTTTTAAAATTTATTGTCTTAAATAATACCAAAATATCCAGCTGTGACCTGGACTGTTGAACAACTCTAATAACTCTAAGAGCTTTTCACCTGTCACAAAAATGTCGCTCTTCCTGCTTCGTCTGAACAGAATACTTTCACTTTTAAAACCTAATCAACAGCTTTATGGCGTATATACCTGCTGCAGAGGGCTTACTCCTCCTTGGACAGACTAAACACCACAGTGCGGGTCATGTTCTTCGACTTCTCTTCTGCCTTCAATACCATCCAGCCAAGACTGCTGAGGGCGAAGTTGGAGAAGATGCAGATGGATGCTCCCCTTGTTTCTTGGATCGAGGACTACCTGACAGGTCGGCCACAGTTTGTGAGACTGCGGAGCTGTGTGTCCGACCCCCTGATGAGCAACACAGGAGCTCCTCAAGGAACTGTGCTCTCCCCATTCCTGTTCACCACCTACACAGCCGACTTCCAGTACCACTCTGAGACATGTCATCTCCAGAAGTACTCGGATGACACAGTCATAGTCGGGTGTGTGGAGAATGGACAGGAGGATGAATACAGGGACCTTGTGGAGAGTTTTGTCAGGTGGAGCAGGGAGAACCTTCTGCAGCTCAACGTGACCAAGACGAAGGAGATGGTGGTGGATTTCAGAAAAAGCAAGTCCCCACCCTCCCCAGTCTGCATCAGTGGGAAGGACGTGGAAATAGTCCCATCTTACAGGTTCCTGGGTGTTCAGCTGGACAATAAACTGGAGTGGTCCACAAACACCGATGCTGTCTACAAGAAGGCCATGAGCAGACTCTATTTCCTCAGGAGACTCAGGTCCTTCAGTGTTTGCAGCAGGATGCTCCAGATGTTCTACCAGTCTGTTATGGCTAGCACCATCTTCTTTGCTGCAGTGTGCTGGGGTGCAGGCATTAAAGCAAAGGATGCCAACAGACTCAACAAACTCATCAAAAAGGCAGGGTCTGTTGTTGGCTGTAAACTTGATAACTTGGACGAGGTGGTGAGGGACAGGATGGTGTTGAAACTGCGGACAATCATGGACAGTCCCTCCCACCCCCTCCATAACACAGTGGACAAACTGAGGAGCAGCTTCAGCAACAGACTCCTGCAGCCTCGCTGCTCCAAGGAACGGTACAGGAAGTCATTCCTGCCGTCCGCCATTAAACTGTACAATTCACTCAAACCAACTCAACAATAATTGTGTAATGTTTATGTTGTAATTTTATTTCTAATTTATTCTATATTAATGTATATATGCTTATAATATGTATATATTATATTATGTATATATTATATATATGCTTATAATATATGCTGTATATATGCTTATAACATTCTAATCTATCTGTATTTATTTTTTTCTGTCTCTTTACTCTGCATTCGCTGCTACTATAATTCAATTTCCCCACGGGGATGAATAAAGTCCATCTTAATCTTAATCTTAATATATTACTACCATTAAAGCATTCTGGGAGGCTTTAAAGTTCTTTTAGGATCAGTAGCAAAGAGCAGAAAAATAAACTAAACTTCACTTAGAAAGACTATTCAACTATAACTAAAGCCAGACTATAAGAAAGTTAAATAAGACCTCTTCATTTATAATGTATAATTATGTTTTGTGCTAAAACTAAATATGAAGTCTAGTTGAATTTTCTTAAGCCAAGAATGCTTCAGCTCTATGCAGCTCTTCAATAGTAACAAAAATGTTTTCAAATCTTGATTTTATCTCCAAACACAACTGTCAATTCTTTTCAATAACGCTCTTCGTTTACTCACCTTGTCGGTCTTCAGTCTTCCTGCTCAGTCTGAACGGAATACTTTTAAAAACTGGTTTGTTGGGTTCCCAGTTTCTGGGAACGTTGTTGCTGGTGTCTACCTGCAGGGGGCGTGGAGGAGCCGCTCATCAGCCACAGTGGCCCCGCAGACACACGCACCTGCGGTCTCTCTTCAATCTCCCGTTAGATTTAAGGACAGAACTCCCGTCTGCCAGCGGCGGAGTGTTTTCGGCCTCATCGCCAAACCCTGACTTCTGTGGCTTGACTATTTTTGAGAGTTTTCCGAGCGGACTTGTTTCGGACTCAGTCGAAGTCTGCGCGTACGTGCACACTGTATATTCATGTAATAACTGTTAGTTTCTAAAACACCAAAGTAGAGTCACTGAGGCACGGCTTCACCTCCTTTACACCGAGGTTTCCCTGAGCAGGTGTGATGAACTGTTGCAGAAGGAAAAGCATGGAACATGTTAATAACCGGACACAACAACACTCAGGTTTATTGTCTGACGGCATCAGTGTCTCTGGTTGCATCTGTCTGAGGAGCATTGTGAGACCAGGAGCAGTGTAAATGAGGGCGGGGGGGGGACAGTGAGTGGATGCTGCATTCATCAAACACACAATAGTCAGAAGAGAAGAAGGAAGAACAGAAGCCCGTGTTCCTCAGTGTTGGTGTGGAGACGCCTGTTTGGAGGAGCAGGAAGCAGGCTGGACTCTTCCAGCTGGCTTTAATGCCACTTCTCTTCTGAGAACCTCCCAGCAGCTTTCTCTCCACCATCTTTTTACGCTGAAGGTTTTTGATCATTTCAGGTCAGATGTTCTTGGACTGAGGTTAAACATGTTTGTTCTTGTGCTCGGAGCGAACCGATGATCCTCTAAAGTCAGGCATCCTAAAGGTGGATGTTTTCTGAGGCCTGGAGGCTTTAAAGTGGCGCTTTTACCCACTTGTCCTCGTTCTGTTGGAAACTTGATCCAAAAACCTTTTCTGGAGCTTCATGTTCTGCTTTTTTGAAGGAATGAAATGGTTTCATCAGCGCTGCCGGGGGCTGAGCAGGCTTCATAAATCTGAAGCTCTGAGATCCTTTAAAGATCTCCTGGAATCAGCAGATGGGGGTTTGATCAAAAACTGTAAGAATCAGTCAAGCTATCAAATCTTGACTCAGTCCAAGCGTGAACCAGTCCATCCAGAGCTGATTATGGCTCAGCCAGGAGGAAAGCACGGCCTGGGGGGGTTCATATGGAGCAGGCACACTCTGGCTCTATTGCCACTGAAAACAGCCCTTCAGCACAGCAGCCTGAAATACAGTTCTGGAGAACACCTGTTCCCAACAGAACCTGTTTAAAACGGGACCAGTAAAGATGCCCGGCGTGACCATGACCACGGGGAGAGAGAGGGGGGGGGCAGAGACAGGCAGTAACGCCGCTGCCCACCGATTCACCTGGAAACCACAAAAACCCCAGCAGCTTGGACCCAATATGGCAGCGTGTTCCTCAGAAACGCTCCTCAAACTCTCCCCACAGCTTCATTTCTAAACAGGATTTGGGTTTTTTTGTCCGTGCTAAATGGAAAGTGTTTGTCCTTTGGTGGTCCAACAGGACCACGATTTGGATGGATGGATGATTTGATGTTATTGAGAATAAAAACAGCTGAAAATGGAAGCAGAGATGTTTCAGAGCACCAGAGCTCAGAAAGAGTTTCTAATCAAACACCGCCTTTATCTTTCAAAATATGGTTTCAACCCCTTTAACATGATCAAATAGTCATAACAATGAACAAGTATCACTTGTCCTGTTATTTATACTTGAATTCGTTATGTTTAATACATTTCCGTGTGTGTACAACCACCTCCTCAGCAACGATGCCCAGTTCAACGTGGCCTACTACTGCAACGTTCTGGTGGATTCAACAGGTCTCTGCTACTGGTTACCACCCGCCATCTTCAGATCGTCCTGCTTCATCAGCGTCAAATATTTCCCCTTTGACTGGCAGGACTGCACGCTCAAATTCACGTATGCACGGGCAGGATTTTTCATTGTTGTTTGAAACGCAGACAAACTCTGACATGATGTTTTAAACTGAGCTGAGTCAAGATTTTATAGAATCTAAACACATATGAGAGGAGAAAAAGGTGCAAAAATAAAATGCACGGTGCAGCTAAACTCTCCCAGTAGGAAAACAGGCTTTTTAAATTCTGAACTGCATTTCCCATGTTGCCTTGCAGCTCTCTAGTACAATGCCAAAGAGATCAGGTTGCTCCTGAAGGAAGACATAGTCATTGAAACCAAGTGTACGGTTGAATGGATCATGATTGATCCTGCAGGCTTTACAGGTAACCAAGTAAAGATTAATTTCCATTTATTTTTATTTTTTACTGCATACAGTCCTGGAGCTTGTTGGGGACTTTCAGTGTACTGGATGCTGTTGATACATGCAGAGAAGTTGTTTTCACCAGAGCCTGAGCCTTCAGACTGGCTGCAGCTCCAACCAGACTGACAGTCATAACTTCATCACTTGTGTCTGAACTCTGGCTTTGACCAACAGAGAATGGTGAGTGGGAGATCATCCACCGACCCGCCAAGAGAAACACCTACAAACACATTCCCATGGAGAGCAACAAGCATCAGGACATCACCTTCTACCTGGTCATCAGACGCAAACCTCTCTTCTACGTGGTCAACATCATCATCCCCTGCGTGCTCATCTCCTTCCTGGCCTCGCTGGTCTACTACCTGCCCGCAGACAGTCAGTGCAGAGTCACAGAACGTATTGAAGCCAGCGTCAGGCAGATTAACAGTCTGGGACCTTTTCAGAATCACAACTACATGAACTGAGTTAACCTTCAACAGCACCCAAAGAATCAGACATTATAGCTGAATATCACGTCAGCACGGGACAACACAGCTAATAAAGCAGCAAACATCGGTAGTGGGCGGAGCTGAGGGGCCGCCATTAATCGAGAAACATTAATTAGCTCCCCAACAGATTTTTGAAAATATTTTAAAAAGGATAATAAAAATGTGTGTGTGTGTGTGTAGGTGGTGAGAAGATGACACTGTCCATCTCGGTGCTGCTTGCTCAGTCTGTCTTCCTACTCTTGATCTCTCAAAGGCTCCAGAAACATCCACGTCCGTTCCTCTTATTGTGAAGTAGGTAAACGCACCATTTACTCCACATCACTTTAACTCTGAATCAGATATATTCTGCTTCTCCAAACTATATATACATTAGGGCTGCAGAACCAGGTGACAACCGGCTGAGATTTAAAAAATGGAAAACATCTGAGTGTGTTTGTGTGTTGAAGATATTTGATGTTCATCATGGTGGTGGTGACGGTGGTGGTGCTGAACTGTGTGATCGTCCTCAACCTCCACTTCAGGACGCCGAGCACGCACGTCATGTCTGAGTGGACCAAACAGGTAAGACACACACATCCTGTTGTCCCTTTGTTGAACAGATGAACATCAGGATATATGAACATGTGACTGAATAACATGAAAGAGGATATATGAACATGTGACTTAATAACATATGAAAGAGGATATATGAACATGTGACTTAATAACATATGAAAGAGGATATATGAACATGTGACTTAATAGCATATGAATGAGAATATATGAACATGTGACTTAATAACATATGAAAGAGGATATATGAACATGTGACTTAATAACATATGAAAGAGGATATATGAACATGTGACTTAATAGCATATGAATGAGAATATATGAACATGTGACTTAATAACATATGAAAGAGGATATATGAACATGTGACTCAATAACATGAAAGAGGATATATGAACATATGACTTAATAACATATGAAAGAGGATATATGAACATATGACTTAATAACATATGAAAGGGGATATATGAACATGTGACTTAATAACTTATAAAAGAGGATATATGAACATGTGACTTAATAACATGACTTAATAAGATATTAAAGAGGATATATGAATATATGACTCAATAACATATTAAAGAGGATATATGAACATGTGACTTAATAAAATATGAAAGAAGATATATGAACATATGACTTTATAACATATGAAAGAGGATATATGAACATGTGACTTAATAACATATGAAAGAGGATATATGAACATGTGACTTAATAACATATTAAAGAGGATATATGAACATGTGACTTAATAAAATATGAAAGAAGATATATGAACATATGACTTTATAACATATGAAAGGGGATATATGAACATGTGACTTAATAACTTATAAAAGAGGATATATGAACATGTGACTTAATAACATGACTTAATAAGATATTAAAGAGGATATATGAATATATGACTCAATAACATATTAAAGAGGATATATGAACATGTGACTTAATAAAATATGAAAGAAGATATATGAACATATGACTTTATAACATATGAAAGAGGATATATGAACATATGACTTAATAACATATGAAAGGGGATATATGAACATATGACTTAATAACATATGAAAGGGGATATATGAACATATGACTTAATAACATATGAAAGGGGATATATGAACATGTGACTTAATAACTTATAAAAGAGGATATATGAACATGTGACTTAATAACATGACTTAATAAGATATTAAAGAGGATATATGAACATGTGACTTAATAAAATATGAAAGAAGATATATGAACATATGACTTTATAACATATGAAAGAGGATATATGAACATGTGGTTTTCCCACTATAACACACACACACACACACACACATCAGTATCAGTGTTCCAAATCCTGTTTTCTGTTTCTGCCAGCTCTTCCTCCAGCGATTACCCCTCATCTTGCGCATGTCCCGCCCTGCTGAGGCAGAGCCGTACTGGGATGGAGCGTTACCGCGGCGACCCAGCTCAGTGGGCTACATTGCCTCGGCTGAGGAGTACGACAGTGTGAAGTCCCGCAGTGAGCTGATGTTTGAGAAACAGTCTGGGAGACACGGACTGGTGACCCGAGTCACACACGCTGCCAGGACGTTTCCAGAAACATTTAAACACATGAGATATAGAAGCATCAGTAGCTTCATTTGAGTTCTGAGCTTTGGTGTCTGTGTGGAGCTGTGAAACCACAAGAAAAGGGAGGAGCCATCAGCTGTACGCAGAGATCAAGCCGGCTGTGGATGGAGCCACTACATCATTAAACACATGCGCAACAAGAACGACTACAATGAGCTCAGAGGGTTCAAACAGAGTCCTCAACCCAAAGTCTGATTTAAAAAGATCAAAAGTGGCGTAAATGTCTGGTCCTGACAGGAGAAGGATAACTGGAGCGGCATCGCTCGTACAGTAGACCGACTCTGCCTCTTCCTGGTTACCCCGGTGATGACCTTTGGCACCGTAATCATCTTTCTGAGGGGAATCTGTAACCAACCTCCTCATCTGCCCTTCAAAGGAGCCCCGCATGACTCCAGAGAGGAGAACCCACGCCTGCTGTGATGCACACACACAGCCAGGGCTTTTTCCATCGCCATCGTTTCTCTGGGGGAAATGTTGCATTTCTTTATCTTAATAACAACAAATCTTTAGTTTGTTCTATAGGAGCTCCATATGTTTAGTGTCAAAGACTTCTTAGATTGTGTTCATTGCTGGCACATAAAGAAAAATGCTTTGATTTTACTAAAGTGACACAAACCCATCTCAACACTGTTTTTTATATCCTCTATATTATTGTGCGTAGTCTGTGTAACTGTTGTGCTTTATTTCTGCTGGCTTCTTTAATGGGATGTAAACCAGCCTGACATAATACCAGTTGGGTACTTTATTTGATGTTGCCAAAGGTTTAAAAACAGCCTGACAGAATAAGAAATTGTGAAAATTTAGAGGATGAATTATACCTGGTGGTATCTGATCTTGAATGGCAAATTTTAGAGTATTTTATAGGGAAGTGAAATAATGTTTGGACCTCTTATCAGGCAAAGAGAAAGTTGTTAAGAACTGCTCTAAAAACACCACCTCAGGGGGACTATATCCAAATCTCTCCCTTTACTGATGGGACGTTGAAACGTCAATACGCGGATTCATACATTTAGAACTGGACGTTGCACCAGAACTGGAAGCGCGGACTGATACATTTTTAACAGCGGTCCTGCTTCAGCCCTCCGGGGTTTAATAACAAAATACGAAAAATACGAAAATTTTAATTTTGGAAACATTGTTGTCGGTTGTTCAACTTGCCGGCTTTCGCTAAATTGCTAAATACGCGCTAGCATGCATGTTTTAAGCTATGGTAGCGGTATGTTTTACCATGCCCGCGCCCTATAATCCGGAGCGCCTGATGTATGTGTTAAATACAGAAATAGCACCCGTAACTGAGGCGGCACCTTTTAATACGGTGCGCCCTTTGGTCGCGAACATACGGTATATAGAACATAGGGCACGTTTGGGCGTGATATCACTCCGCGTCTGCGCAACGACCACAACCTCCTATCTTTAGTATTGCTGCGCCAACTGGTGGTCTTTTGGGTTGAGGATAACGGTGATCTATATGTAGCTATATGTAGCTATAGCGTCATTGGCCTCCACTCCAGCCACTCCTGGTAGTTCCTCAAAAACACTGAGTTTCTAGTGGATGCACAATCTGTGGAAGCCAACATAGAAACTTCTGAAGAGCCAAAGTTCTTGCAACAAAAATATAGTCCCCAATTAGGTTGTTTTGTTATCACACGACCCCGTCCCCATTATCATAAGAGAATATAAGAGAATGAGTGGAGACAGAAGAGAGAATGAGACGTTTTTGGCGCGTGTTGCTCTTGATTTAGTGTTTATTTTTGCAGTAAACTTAAAGGAGGCCTTTTCACTTTATGTTTGATTAAATTTAAGCTGATATTCCATTCTTGACATCTTTAAATTTACAGTATTCATGGGAGATTTATTTGGTCATTTTGCTTCTTTTTATTTCCTATTTCCCACATTCATTCATAGTTTATATTAGACTGCAATAAATCCTATAACATTGAACAGACTGACTAAAGTCAAATGACCTGCGGTTCCCACCGATAGCCGTCATTCTGATGGGTTTTTGCTGGCTGCAGCTGAAATATTCCAATGCTCCATGTCACAGAGACAGTAAATACTAAACCCTAAAGATTCTGAAGGCATGATGTAAAATATTAACGTATAATACAGACATTTGAAGAGACAATTAAGACAATGTTTCCATGCTTCTAAGAGTGGCCGAGGAGCCATTTAGAACTTTATAAAGATGCATTGTGTGATACCAGGAACTAATTTAACTTCAAGGCGAAGCTGCTTCTGCTTTGTCGACCATCGACTGATCTCCTGAAAGTCCACCAGCGCTTTTTAAAAACTGAATTTTTCATCTATGGAGGGAGTAGACGGCAGATGTTTCCACAGATGCTCTTCACCAGTGGTCAGTGAGTGATGCAGCAGATGAGCGGGAGTTGACTGGCTTCAACCAGCTACTGTCTCAATGTCTTCAGCCCATAGTGTGGATTCTCTACGAGATCAGACAGCAGCTTCACTCCTGAATCCTTCAGCTGGTTCCCACTCAGGTCCAGTTCTCTGAGATGGGAGGGATTGGACCTCAGCGCCGAGGCCAGAGACCCACAGCTGATCTCTGATAAGCTGCAGTAGTCTAATCTGAAAAATGCAGGATGAGGTTATACGGTGCAGGTCTGCATGTTATCTGCATCAGTACTAAACTTACTTTAGTTCTTAGTTGGGTCAGACCTGAATTCACGATATTACAAGGAATTTTTTTAATGTGGTGCATCACAGCAGTGTTGAGAACAGCCTCACTTCACCATCTTAGCAGCTGGTATATAGGTAGAAAAATGAAGACTGACCTGAGCCTCTCCAGTTTACAGTTTGGACTCTCCAGTCCAGAACAGAGCCGCTTCACTCCTGAATCCTGCAGCTGGTTCCAACTCAGGTCCAGAACCCTCAGATGGGAGAGGTTGGACCTCAGCGCCGAGGCCAGAGAGCCACAGCTGATCTCTGATAAACTGCAGCGCTCTAATCTAAATAAAGATGGGAAACTTTTATAAGGTTATAAGTGAAACCAGTATTCATCTGAAAGGTTAATCAAAGGCATGATCTGTAAATATTTAATTTAGTTACAGGTTAAAAAATGATAGTAATATGTAATTACCACAATTCCAACCTCTCAGGTTTGCTCTGTTCCAGAGGAGAATATATATTGTTCTGGCCCTCACTCTTCCCAGGTTCTCCCACCTCTTTCCCTCCCATCTCATCATGGAGATCCATCTCACCTGTGGCTCATCTTTAAAGGCACAACCTGTCTTAGATGACTTCCTGCCTCCCTCACCATCTCCCTCCTCGTTGGCTGGTGTCTACCAGGCACCCTCACCTAGTTTTGTCTAATTTTGGTTACCATCTGTCGGCTTTTTCATTGTCCTTAAATCAATTTATCATGAATAAGTGGTCCCCGTGTGGCCCTCCCTCCTGAAGGAACTGGGCACAACACACACACTCAGAAAGTGTGAGGACCCTCGGATGGAATAATGGACATTTTTGAGAATGGTGTTTACCTCAGAGTTTCCAGTCGACAGTTTGGATCCTGGAGAAAACCACAGAGCAGCTTCACTCCTGAATCCTGCAGCTGGTTCTGACTCAGGTCCAGAACCCTCAGATGGGAGGGATTGGACCTCAGCGCCGAGGCCAGAGAGCCATAGCTGATCTCTGATAACCTGCAGCCCTCTAATCTAAATAAAGAAGGGAAACTTTTATAAGGTTATAAGTGAAACCAGTATTCATCTGAAAGGTTAATCAAAGGCATGATCTGTAAATATTTAATTTAGTTACAGGTTAAAAAATGATAATAATATGTAATGACCACAATTCCAACCTCTCAGGTTTGCACTGTTCCAAAGGAGAATCTATATTGTTCTGGCCCTCACTCTTCCCAGGTTCTCCCACCTCTTTCCCTCCCATCTCATCATGGAGATCCATCTCACCTGTGGCTCATCTTTAAAGGCACAACCTGTCTTAGATGACTTCCTGCCTCCCTCACCATCTCCCTCCTCGTTGGCTGGTGTCTACCAGGCACCCTCACCTAGTTTTGTCTAATTTTGGTTACCATCTGTGGGCTTTTTCATTGTCCTTAAATCAGTTTATCATGAATAAGTGGTCCCCGTGTGGCCCTCCCTCCTGAAGGAACTGGGCACAACACACACACTCAGAAAGTGTGAGGACCCTCGGATGGAATAATGGACATTTTTGAGAATGGTGTTTACCTCAGAGTTTCCAGTCGACAGTTTGGAAAGTGGAGAAAACCACAGAGCAGCTTCACTCCTGAATCCTGCAGCTGGTTCTGACTCAGGTCCAGTTCTCTGAGATGGGAGGGATTGGACCTCAGCGCCGAGGCCAGAGAGTCACAGCTGATCTCTGATAACCTGCAGAGCTCTAATCTGAAAAATGCAGGATGAGGTTATACGGTGCAGGTCTGCATGTGATCTGCGTCAGTACTAAACTTACGTTAGTTCTTAGTTGGGTCAGACCTGAATTCACGATATTACAAGGAATTTTTTTAATGTGGTGCATCACAGCCGTGTTGAGAACAGCCTCACTTCACCATCTTAGCAGCTGGTATATAGGTAGAAAAATGAAGACTGACCTGAGCGTCTTCAGTTTACAGTTTGGACTCTCCAGTCCAGAACAGAGCCGCTTCACTCCTGAATCCTGCAACGGGTTGTAGCTCAGGTCCAGAACCCTCAGATGGGAGAGGTTGGACTTCAGAGCTGAGGCCACAGAATCACAGCTGGTCTCTGATAAACTGCAGCCTCTTAGTCTAAAATAACAATTATTTTGAGAGAAGACAAATAAAAATCAACATGTACCAGAGCAAAACACAGCTTGCAAGCAACAAACCTCTGGTCCTGCACCGGCTTATCTGCCGTATGCTCCTATTTTGGGTTCTTTCAGGGCGGTTGGACAAGATCTACAGCGTATGTAAAGTGTGTGTAGGTCAAAATACCTTCCAAGTTTGTGAGACCACATTTCTCAATAGCACTCAACTCTTGTCAGGAGTTGGGACAAAGCGACCCACTCCTGATAGCTTGTGGGCGATGCTGCAGCGGCCCTGCAATCCCTACACTCTCTGGTGAAACCAAATCAAAGGTTTTAGACACTGCTGGATGCTGGAAGGGTGGCTATAGTCTGGACGCATCGTTCCCCTGACTGCACATTTCTCCAACAATGATTGGCAGCTGGTGTCACTTGTTCTCCAGATGAGAGAAGGAAAGAGAGCCCCCCCACAGTGTGTTTGATTGCCCCACTGCAAGCTCAATGCTGCCAGAAAACATTGCAGGAGCATCAATTCCCCTCAGGGCATCAACAAGGACCTCAGGAAAAGGTGCAGCTGCCACCTACTAGAGACAAGCACACTGAGCTGAGATTCAAAGCCCTCTCCTCCCAAGAGAAGAGCTTGTTTGTTGGAGGCTCTTCTGGGCGATACCTGGTGCCACAGCTCCAGCTCAGCCCGTCTCTGGAGTTGAGGTGGAGCTTAGCAAGTTTCATGGTTCTCCACCACTTCCTCTCACTGAGGACCTTCTCAGCTGGTGGTTTCTGCTCCACCTTCCAAGTTGAGCAGGTGATACTTCTGCATTCCTGCCACCAGTGTCTCTGCAGAAAGACTCTTCTCTACTGTTTTATATTAGATTGTATAAAATTAGGATTTTTGGTTGGTGTCTTAGATGTTGTTGACTAAGAGCAGGTTTTTCTTTAATAACAAAGAAAGATTCGATGAGAAGAGCAAATGTATTATTTTATGAGCTACTTCCACTACTATTATATACACATACTTCCATATTGTCTTAGATTGCAAGCTGCATTTATTGCATCGTTCATAGAAAGTCATATTTGTGAGGAGAAAAACTCAAATAAGGTCATTTTCTTTAATGACCATTACAACAGAAGGAGGCGATGAACAAACAGATTTATCTAAAAATGTGTGAAAACTTATGGATGGAAACCTTTTTAAAATGGTTGCATTGTGTAGAATCGGTGTAGAATCAACTTGTTGACTTCTGATTTGGACTCCAATGGAAGTGAGGTGCAACAATTGTGGATGCTGAAAGCTTCAGATCTTCATGAAGGTTTCTGTGGTTGGACTGACCTGCTGCCCCTTTAAGAGGGAGGCAGGTTTGGGCTTCTGGCTGGAATGAAGCCACCTAAGATGAGAATGACTGCAGGCTTTCGGTACCAAGGTTTAACAGGGTGCTCACTTCACACTTGGGCTTTTCTCTTTTTTGGGATGGCTTTTCTCAGTAGAGAAGGGGCATGGCACACTGCAGCAGCTTTCTTTTTGGGGTTTCTAGTTTTCCTTCTGATCTTTAAAAGATAGGAAGAACCATTTTTGATTGGTCTGAATGTTTGGGCGGTTTTGTGGCCAGCCTAAAATAAAACAAGACAAATCTACAACTGATACTTCCTTTCTAGTCATTGATGACCATCCTCACATGGGACAGATTTCCACAACCAATTTAATACTGCAAATCTGTCCTGTGTGGTCTTTTTTCTGAGAACTGTAACACTACGTTTATAACAAAGATCAAACATGGAAACATTTATTGTCTAACTAGTTACACCTGGGAAAGTACTGGATCATCTCTGACTGACCTGAGAGTCTCCAGCTCACAGAGAGGATCCTGGAGAGCACCACAGAGCAGCTTCACTGCTGGATCCTTCAGCTGGTTCCTACTCAGCTCCAGAACCCTCAGATGGGAGGGATTGGACCTCAGCGCCGAGGCCAGAGAGCCACAGCTGATCTCTGATAAGCTGCAGTCCCACAGCCTGGAAAAGGAATAAATGAGGCAAATAAAAACACATTTCTAAATCTGAAAATGAAGAGAAAAGCAGAAAATGTAAAGAAATTTAGAAAAGACCAACAGAGGCCTCCTGACCTGAGCGTCTCCAGTCTGCAGTTTGGATGCATCATTGCAGAAGACAGGAACTTTACTCCGGCATCTGTCAGGCTTTTGTTCCATTTTAAGCTCAGCTCCCGTAGATGAGAAGGGTTTGACGTCATTGCTGAGGCCACAACTTCCCAATGACTCGTTGAAAGAACATCATCATACAGTCTGTTGTGTATGAAACAAAAATAGTGAGTCAAACTTTGGGATTTCTCATCAACTTATCTGAGAATCTACCTCAACACAAATGTAGCTCATTTCCTGGAAAAGCTCAATTCAACACCGTAGAGCAACAGTTTGAACGACCATCAGATCTGAAATGCAACTGAATTATTCTCAACATTTGTCTTATTTTAGAACAGCTCATAATTACTCAATATTTAAAATGATTATAGCAAATGGTTTAAAGAAACGTGCATCTTTTTATCTGTCTATCGGCTCTTTGGATATTTTGCATTTCATCCAATTTGTACGATGGTGCGTCAAGTCTTAATTCAGCGATCCGATCGATGACATCAGAGTCTCTGGTTGCATCGATTGCCCTCAGCTTCTGTTCTATCTGCCTGTTTCCCTTCAAATCATTTTCACTGCACCTTTTGTTGCTAGTGATGAAGTTGCCACCTAACGGGTGTGGAAAGGCTCAAACAACTTTGTGGGTCACATAAAGGCTCCAAACAGAACCGCCACAAAGACCTAAAACACCCATTTAAACCAACGAGGCCGGCTGTTTTTACATTGAACAAATGAAGCAAAATAGTCACGTGTCATTAGTTAAAATGTGTTTTTCTGTCGTTTGAATACGATGTAAACAAACAAACAAAAGTGATTTAATGACATGACAGTAATTTCATGATAGTCAGTTAACTTGTGGCTCCTATTATTCCTGCCTTATGTTGGTTTGTCTGGATTGACCTTTGAACTTATATCCAGCCAGTGTTGAACATTTCTGGATGAATTGTTGTTGTTTTTAATTTATGGACGCTGCAATGGAGATAAAGAATTGAAGGAATGACCACTGGAGGGGGTATTGCTACCTGACATGATCCACTCGCTTGATTTAAACGTCGATGTCCGGCCCCAAAAATCTTTACTTACACGGCCTTCCTGCAGTTCCTCACAGCTGGAATCAGGCGACGTCGTCCCTCCTCTGAGGTTTTGTACTGCCACAGGTTCAGCTCATCCAGAACCTCCTCTGACATCTGCAGCAGGTAGGCCAGAGCTGAACAGTGGATCACTGACAGTCTCCTCTCTGATTTCTTCCCTGACTTCAGGAACTCTTGGATCTCCTGATGGACTGACTGATCCTTCATCTCCATCAGACAGTGGAAGATGTTGATGCTTCTGTCTGGGGAGATTTCATCACTGTTCACCTCCTTCAGGTTGTTGAGGACCTTCTGGATGGTTTCTGGGTGGCTGTTCCTCTGATCCAACAGTCCACCCAAGATCCTCTGATTGGACTCCAGAGAGAGACCATGAAGGAAGCGAACAAACAAGTCCAGGTGGCCATTTTCACTTTTGAGAGATTTCATTAGTGCTCTACTGAGGAAGTCATCAAGAGATGTGACTGGATCATGATGAAACAACCCAACAAACCAGGAAAAGGGGTTTGGTTTAGAATATTTTAGGAACTTATTTATAACCGCTGCGTCTTTCCTGGTGTAACGGTGGAACATGTAGACGGCAGCCAGAAACTCCTGAACGCTCAGATGAACAAAGCAGTAGACTGATTTCTGGAAGATCACACTCTCTCTCTTGAAGATCTCTGTACAAACTCCTGAGTACACCGACACCTCGGAGACGTCCAGTCCACATCGCTCCAGGTCTTCTGAGTAGAACATGATGTTTCCTTTCTCCAGATGTTCAAACGCCAGCCCACCCAACTTCAGAAGGAGTTCTTTATCAGCCTTAGTCAGTTCCTCTGGTCTCTGCTTTCCTCCATACTTCTGCTTCTTCCTCTTTATCTGAACCCTCAGGAAGTGTGAGTAGAGGTCAGTCAGGGTTTTGGGCAGCTCTCCTCTCTGGTCTCTGGTCATCATGTCCTCCAGAACTATAGCAGTGATCCAGCAGAAAACTGGGATCAGACACATGATGTGGAGGCTCCTGGAGGCCTTGATGTGTGAGATGATTCTCTTGGACAGATCGTCATCACTGAACCTCCTCCTGAAGTACTCCTCCTTCTGGGAGTCAGTGAAGCCTCGTACTTCTGTGATCCTGTCAACACACGAGGGAGGAATCTGATGGGCTGCTGCAGGTCTGGAGGTGATCCAGATGAGAGCTGAGGGAAGCAGGTTCCCCTGGATGAGGTTCACCAGGAGCACGTCAACTGACGATACTTGTGTGACATCAGAGATGAGCTGATGCTTGTTGAAATGCAGTGAAAATCTGCTTTCATCCAGGCCATCAAAGATGAACAGAAGTTTCCAGACAGTCAGATCTTCTGCTCTGATCTTCTGTAATGTTGGATGGAAAACATGAAGCAGTGAGAGAAGACTGTGCTGCTCATCTCTGATCAAGTTCAGCTTCCTGCATGAGAGCGGAAGCACCAGACTGATGTCTTGGTTCTCCAAACCTTCTGCCCAGTCCAGACTGAACTTCTGCACTGAGAAGGTTTTTCCAACGCCGGCGACACCGTTGGTCAGAACCACTCTGATGTGTCCCTGTTGCTCAGATAAGACTTTGAAGATGTCCTGGCACTTGATTGGAGTGTCCTGGATGTTCTTCTTGGAGGTTCTCTCAAGCTGTCTCACCTCATGTTGTGTGTCCACCTCCTCACTTTGTCCCTCAGTGATGTAGAGCTCAGTGTAGATCTTGTTCAGCAGGGTTCCACTTCCTGCTTCATTAGTTCCTTCAGTCACATGTTCACATCTTCTCTTCAGACTCATCTTATGACCTTCTATCACCTCCTGCAGATCACTTCCTGAACATAAGTAAACCAATGATTTCCATCTATAATAAATCATCAACACAACTCCAAATTCATGACATCACAAATTAAATCTCATATTGAACAGTTTTACTTTGTTTGGGCTTCATTTCAGCATCTCCAGATCTGCTTCCAGATTGTGAACAAGAGGACTCTCCTGGTGGAGCTGCCTGGTCCCAGTTTGATAGGATGTGCTCCCCCCTCTCACTATGAAACACATCTCTATTAGTCCTTTGATTTATAGGATGAAAGAACCTGATCAAGACTCAATATTGTTCCAGCATTTATGTCTGAATTCATCTTTCAGTTTAAACCTGATTCTTGTTTCTAATCAACAATATTCACATTAAGTCTGTAACTATATGACTGTCTGAGGTTTAAGTGTTAAACATCTCCAATAATAAACTCACAACCTGCTGCTGTTAATGTGACTAACAGCTGGCACACAAACACATCATCACGCTTTAGTTTTCTTACATTTCCTCTGAACTCAAGTTTATTAATCTCTCTAAGGACCGGGCACTCTTCAGGGACACCCAGCTGGGCACTGTGGACTCTGCTCTGTCCTCGTCCATCCTGAGGAAACATCAGAAATAGTGATGAGACTGTGATGAAGGTAAATAATCTGTAGAGGTTGTAGTTAAATAATCCCAATTCACTGCATTTTTATCAAACAGGAACATTTCTAATACATTCTGGATAACAACTGAATCAATAAATCAATGATGTCTCTGTATCATTTTCATGTTTTCAGAGTTTAAGCTGCTTTTTTTAACTGTTCCCTGCAGTGAGAAAAGAACTGGCACCTTTTCCAGCCCCTCATCCTGCAGCACTGAATGTGCTCTAAAGTTCTTTCCAGAGCAAACGTCTCTGCACTTGCAGCAACATGTTGTAGTCATGGATCCGTGAGGAGAACCGGATACAGGAAACGCCCCCACTTTGATCCCAAAACCCAACTGGTGGCCAACGGTGGTCCGGCAACGACGGGGACGCTGGTCCATCGGGCCGACAACACTGGTTTTCCACAGGCCAACATGGTGAAAGGACTGTGCACCGTTTCATTTTAAAGAGCTGAGGAATTTCATTTTTCACGATAGTGGAGGCTAATACCTACAAAATGATGTTTTGTATGGTTGTGAAATGTTCTAAGGCAGAGTTATGTGGTTCAGAAAACCTTACTTTGAAGGTGAGCCTTGAGGTCTGATACCGAAGTTTTCAGGGTTCCCCTTTGGACTTGTCGCTCTTCTTGGACACACAGCTGGACACTGTGGACTCTGCTCTCTCTTCCTCTTCCATCACACATTCGCTCATTTTTAAATGTGAGTCTAAATGGTTAAGCAGGAACAGTCTGCTGACACAGAAAAGAAGATTAAAGAACATGATTCTCAGCATGAAGACAAGCAGAGGTCTGTCCATTGACGTATTGTCGGCTCATTCACATCCAAATCTATTATATGATGTCACCCTGTACATCATACAGGCCACATATATATTGGAAAAAAGTTTTGGGACATCTTAAAAGTTCACACCATGTTAAATATAAAATAGTTGTGGAAAAAATGTTTCTCCTGGGTGTTTCAGAAGGTGCGGTGGCATCAGACGGACGCACACAAATACAAATTAAATCATTTTTTATCTGGTTATGGTTTACGAGAAAACCTAAATTCTTTCAAGATGTCAGTTCTCAACATTAAATTCAACAAATAAGATGAGAATGCATTCAAAACTAAACAGAAATACGTCATCACATCATCAAAGTGGGTCAAATGCAGCATCATCTTCTGTCATCTCAGACAGGATTCCAAGAAGAGGATCTTCATTTTCAACAACGCACCTTGACATCTCATCATGGCTCGTCTGTCAGATTACAAGCAGCTTTTTTGATCAGGCGCATCATGTTTCTCACCAACACATGATGGTGCTGGAAAAAAACATCTGTAGCCTGACCTAGAGGTCAAAACTCTGCATGGCGTGCACAGCTACTAGTTGCAGCTGGTGGTTGTGGCGGAGGAGATCCCAAACATATCTAGCAAGCTTGTTTTGGAGCAGAGCTTGTCCACCACCTCTGACCCCACTCATCACAGAAGTCCCACCATATCCATGGCCAGGTGTGTTGGCAGCATTGGAGCCAGCCTCAGGAAAAAGGTGTGTCAATATCTCAGAAGTGATGATCAAGTTGACACGACCCAACAGAAGTCAAGCAACCCAACATGCTGAATAGAATAGATGACACACAGCAAAGGGCAAAAAACACCCAATTCTGCTCAGACTAATCTTATCTGACCACATGTACAGGACCAAAAATATCAAAACACCATGGGTTTAGGTTTAGGTTTCGTTTTCTTGACTGCTTCATTCAAAACAGAACACATTTCATAAATCCATAATAACAAATTCATATTCCACAAAGAACCAGTTGTTAAAACAATAAAATGGAATGCCTTGATCTCTCCCTCTTTACATACTCTCCTTTTTTAAATAAAGGATTGATTGTCCCCCTGGTGGAGGGACAAAGAGAGGAGGCTAAAACTGTCGCGTTTGTGTCCCTCTTTCCGTGGATTTTTCCACTAACTGCAAATAATATTGTCGACTTATTGTGAGTATTAAAATGTGCTTCCTCAACCTCTAAAATGTTGGCTCAGGGTTAGCGGAAAACGCAGTTAGAGGAAACACGCTACAAAGTTTGATCATCCGTCACAACATTCCCGTCGACCAGCCGCAATGTGCGTCCGAAATACGCGCACGCTCATTGCGAACACGCAGCTTATTAAGCCGCATCTCGCAGCGGAACATTGATTCGAGACGACAGCAGTGAAAGAACCAAATGCTACCTGAATATTAGAGGTTTTCCATCAGGGCTCGGTCAGTCCAGATGGAGCCCGAAGTTGAGAACTTTCACTTCCGCTTCTTCTTCCTCTACACGTCACGTGTTCGTGTTTTGATCGCGTCATATCCAGCACACGCGCCTCACTACAGAACAATTTGGTCCACGTTTGAACTGAAATACTGGGAAACAACTGGAGTTCGTCTGACAGATGTTCGTTTTTGGGTGCGGAATCAAACTGGGTCAACCTTTTGATCTATAGGATCCCCTCTGGTTCAAAGTGTCCCCTATAGGATATTGACAGTTCTGACCTTTTGGGGGCTGCACACACCTCTTAATGGTGACGGCACCAACGGAGCTGATCCAGTTGTCATCAGCTGGCCAGTCTGACTCCAGCTCATTAGGGGAAATTTGCTGATCTGGAGGAGAAGCTTTCAAAACTTGATGGGCTGGGGGGGGAATGACTGTAATTTTGGAATCAGCGTGCCAATTTGATTTTTAATCAGAATAATTTAGAATAATTTCAACAGGATATTTTCAAATTGTTCCCCAGTGGAGCTGCCAACTGAATATGGTGACCTGCTCCTACACACAGAAATCCGATGGCTCAGCAGGGGACGGATTTTGCTTCCTTTTTTGTCCCTTTTGAGTGAAATAAAAGAGTTCATGCAGTCCAGAGGGGAAGACGCCGCGCTGCTGGAGGACACTGGCTGGACACTGGACCTTGCATTTTTAACGGACATTACTGGGAAACGGAACAGTTTGAACTGGGAGCTGCAAGGCAAAGGTGAGACTGGTGCTGATAGGATCAGTGCTGTAAATGCATCTAAAGCCAAGATGAACATTTTCTCTGTGCATTTACAGACAAAAGGTGCTGCACTTCCCCTCTGTGCAGATGGTGCTGAGAGACAACGCTTCTGCATGTGAGGCTTTGGACTAAAGCGCAGAAAAGTGCTCTCAGCTCATAAAAAGACTTGGGCAAGAGTTTGAGAACAGGTTTTGGGACCTGGATCAGCTTGAGCCATGTGTGTCATTCATTTCTAACCCTTTCATGAACGTGGACATATCATGCATTGCTCAGCAGTTCAGTGCAACCTTCAGCCTGGATGCTGCACAGATGCTAATTGAAATTGGAACATTGCGAAATGAGCTGCAGCTCAAAGCCTCTCAGGCTGCACCAAACTTTTGGTGCCTTGTTGACACAGAAAAGTACAGTGGTGTATGTACAGCAGCTATGGAGGTTGCAAGCCTTTTTGGTTCGACCTCTCTTTGTGAATCAGCCTTTTCTGACAGGAACTTCATCAAGAACCAACACAGAAGACGCCTCCCTGATGCACATCTGCCAGACTCACTCAGAGCTGCACTGTCAAGTTCCCCACCAGAGGACAACACACTGGTAACCGCAGCAACGCCAGGCTTCCCCCCAACGGACAAAGAAACGGACACCAGATTTGGTGTCTCCTTCAGAATTTGTTACATGTGTTTGTAAAATGGAACAATTGTTTATGTTAAAATGTTCGTGTGAAAAAATCTGCAGACTGAAGTGTGAAGTTCAAAACGTAATCAGATTTATTTTAAAATCTGAAAGTTTATTTTTGTATTTTACATGATTTATTATTTGTACAAACGTGGTGCAAAGTAATTCATGATTTCTTAAAAAATGTCAGTGGCTGGTAAAAATGGGACATTGTGATTTCCTAGAACTGTTGGAGAAGTGATCATTTTAAAATGGTTTGAACATTTATTTCAATTTGAAAAACACTTGCACTAAGACAAAATATAGAAATAAAGTGTTGCATATTGATATTCATCTGTTCCCGATCTTGTTAAATCATTGTTGATATTGATTGTAAGGAATCATTAACATGATCAGTGTCTTTGCAGAGATGAATATCATTAACTATTAATAATGACATTTAGTTAAAGGTAAATTGAGCAAATTGGCTATTTCAGAAGTGTGTATCAAACTGGTGGCCCTTCACATGATTCAGTACCCAGGAAGTAGCTCTCCGTCTCAGAAAGGTTGGTGACCCCTGTGCTACAGAGTCAAGTTTAGAGGAGAAATATGCTATTGGCTTCATTTTAGCTCCACCCTGTTGAGCTCAGACTGAGGTCATCAAATGTCCTGTGCCATCAACCATCTGAACCAAAGGTTTGCTGTAATCTGGCAAAGCTAAAGCTGTGCTCCACACCAAGGCTTGCTTCATGTCACAGAAGGCCGTTTCTGCATTTTCAGTCCAATTTAGTGGAGAAGTCATTTTTAAGTTTCCATACATCAGTCTTTGCAACGGCGCTGTAATTTCAGCATAATTTTGCACCCAGTTGCAACAATAATTAGTCCTAAAAAGGACATCATTTGCTTTGTAGTCTGGTTTCGGAGCTTGCAGAATAGCTGTTTTATGGCCCTCTATGATAGTGGGATGGACACCGTCTCTCCTAATCAGACCAGGTTTTCCCCAAAAAGTGCTCCAACTGTCTACAAAGGCCACCTGGTTTTCGGGGCACCACCGTGACAGCCAGCGACGGAGCGACGACATGCGGCTAAACATCTCATCGCTGGCCAGATTGGGGAGGGGACCAGAGAATGCTCCGGAGTCCCACATCGTTTTAGCGTAGCTGCACACCGACTCCAAGTTACCGTATTTTCCGGACTATAAGCCGCTACTTTTTTCCTAAACTTTAAACACTGCGGCTTATTCTATGGTGCAGCTTATTTATGGATTTTTCTTCCACCGCTAGGGGCGCTCTAATCGGAACTAGAATCAAAACTAAGAAAAATCAATGCAAAGAAGAAAACGCTACTTTTTCTTTAGCAGATAAAACACGGACGACAAATTACCAACTGTTAATTGTTTTCAAATCCTCGCCCCTTCATCATGGAACCCACACGAAGAAGTTCGTATGATGCAGGTTTTAAGTTGAAGGCCATTGATCTAGCTAGCCAGGAAGGAAACCGCGCTGCTGCACGCAAGCTTAGCGTTAATAAATGTATGGTGAGACGTTGGAGGCGGCAGCGGGAGGAGCTAATGCAATGCCCAAAGTCGAAAAAAGCTTTCAGGGGACATAAAAGCAGGTGGGCTGAACTTGAAAATGTCCTGGAGGACTGGGTGAACACACAGCGAGCAGGTGGCCGAGGTGTTTCCACTCTACAGATCCGACTTAAAGCCAAAACAATCGCCCGCGAAATGAATATTGAAGATTTCAAAGCGGGGCCGTCATGGTGTTTCAGATTTATGAAACGTAAAAACCTGTCCATCAGGACACGGACCACTCTCTGTCAGGAACTCCCCCCTGACTATCAGGAAAAAATTAAAAACTTCCACAAATTCGTTGAAACAAAGATCCAAGAACACTCCATCGGACCAGACAACATAATAAATATGGACGAAGCACCTTTGACGTTTGCTCTGCCTCTGACCAGGACTGTTAACAAGACAGGCGCATCATCCGTGTTGTTGAAAACAACAGGCCACGAGAGAACGCACTTCACCTGCGTTCGGGCATGCACGGCATCCGGACAACAACTTCCACCACTGGGGATTTTTAGTGGCATAGTGGTCAAAGTTAACACCAAAGGGTGGATGATGGAAGGCCTGATGAAGGAATGGTTAACGGAGTGCTACAGCAAGCGCGCAGGAGGAGTTTTTCACCGGAAAAAAGCACTGCTTGTTTTGGATAGCATGAGGGCCCACATCACAGATTCTGTGGAAGCAGCTGTGATTCCCGAAGGTACAACAAAGTATTTGCAGCCACTTGACATTTACAGTTCAAAATCGTTCTGTACATGCAGTAAATATCTAATTTTTCAACATAAATATCTGCGGCTCATAACCCGGTGCGGCTTGTATATCTTTTTTTTATTTATTTTTTTTTAAAAATTGAGCGGATGCGGCTTATATACAGGTGCGGCTTATAGTCCGGAAAATACGGTAATTTTGGTGACCTCCGATTGACGAAGCCGGGTGTCGTTGGCTCCGACGTGAATAATAACTTTACCAAATTTACGTTTACTTCTCGCCAGGAGCTTTAGATTGGCTTCTACGCCGGCCGCTCTGGCCCCCGGAATGCACTTGACTATGGTTGCTGGAGTCGGCGTGTGATGCCGGGGGCATCCAGAGGAAAAAGCTTACTGTTGTATTTCTCAAATATGCTTCAACGTAATAGAGTAGCCCAAGGCCAGAGGACGGTGTGTGGATTGTTGCGGTTGACCTTTTGTACATGAGCAATAGCGGTGGGGGACGGGGGGTTAGGGTTAGAGGGGTTAGGGGGGTCTGAGAAGACAATCACAGAACAGAATTAGCACTCATCCAAGTAAATATGTAAAAGTCTGTCAGCTCCATAGGTGTGGCAGCTGGATGACTCTGAAGAGATGTAAAAGAGACTAAATTCAAATTTGACAGCGTGACTAATCCACATTGGGGGGAAAAAAATACTGGTTTCAGCACAGGGACCACCGTGGGGGGGGGTCGACTGTTGGCAAGATCAGGGAGGGGAGCACTCTGAGAAGACATAAAACCCTTCATGTTTTATACAAAGTGTGACCTTTGTCAATTTCTGAGTTAGTGGCGCACTTGATCTCAGTGGCGGTGGTTACAGGTGTGGAGCCAAGTCCAAAGCTGAGACCCTGAAGTCCCTCTGGCATTGGCACAAACCCGTCTCCGACAAAAAGAATAAACAATAAGAATAAACAGTCACATGGTTGCTTTATAGGCATTGTTAAATACGTAAGTTTCAGTGCTGCAGGTGGAACTTATATACTTTATAGGGGCTTTATATTGTTACAGGCAGCTGTTCTTGTACCATGTGATTACACTGTCCAATGTTCCAGGTTTTTCACTGAGGAATTTATAATGGCACAAATGAATAATGTGATTGCTCATGTGACTTTAATTTTAGCAAGCAGTGAAGATGTAAAAAATGGTTATAGACACAGTTTTGAAATAAATGTTTACCTGCTGTTCTTTTATGCTTGGTGATCTGTTAACCAACTGGGTTACTCTGTAGTAGCAAGACTGCACGATATTGAGTGGATAATACGTAAAGAAAATATGGCAACAAAGTGACATTCAGTATTATTGAATAGATTTGAAGTCCTGTGATTGCAACTCTAAGTTGAATTTAAACAATTTATTTAGTTATAGATGTATAACAACAACGGTGTAAATGTGTTGAGTTTAGGAACAATTTGCTGAAATATAAGTACTGTAGATATAATTTATTTTATTGAGTGGATCTCAATTATTTCTGTCCAGATATTTAATACTTTTCTTTCAATTTTGCTGAGATAACTGATGAATATAAGTCAGTTTCACCCAAATAATCAGTAAATGTTAATTACTTTTATTCAGATAATTAGTAAACATAAATCAGTTTTCCCTTTGAAAGTGATTTGTATTTGCTTAATATTTCCTGGGTATATAACTCATCTTTTTGGCTACTATTAATAAATCCAACACATTTTAACTATTGCATTCATTAACCTGTCTTTGATCTCCTTTATGTCATTGATGTCTCCAGTATGTCATTGATGTCAAAAATGTCCTTTCATGTCAGATCAATGAAGCGATCAAAGGATCAAACTGAACTGGGAGATCAAACACATCAGCTCTACCTCATCAGCACACGCCTGAGGAGCTCAACACTCTTGTACCACACTGGTGACCAGCAGACGCATCAATGGCACAGAGAGGAACCCAGCAGCTGAAGGCAGACCAAGAACCACTGGAATCATCCATGGAGACTTGGAGGGAAGAGGTCCAGCACCTCAGAGAAGCCCTGGCAGAGAAGGAGGAGCAGCTCAGCAGGGCTGTGAAGAGGGGACAGATGAGAACTGTGGCCCATGTGGAGGCCCTGACCCTGCTGAACAGCACACAAGATGCTCTGAAGGAGAGCGAACTGAAATGTGCTTCTCTGGAGGAAACCCTCCACAGGCAGCAGCAGGAGAAAGAGGAGCGACACAGGAGAGAGCTGATGGAGCAGGAGGAAGGCCTGAACCAGAAGCTCCTTGTGATCCAGGAGGAATTTGAGAGGAAGCTGGAGGAAGAGAAGCAAAGATTTAATGAAGAGGAAGAGGCCTTGAGCTCTTTCTAGAAGAAGAAAAGTTCAAGAAACTGCTGGATGAAGAGCAACACAAATATAATGAGAAGATCATGAAAAAGAAGAGTCAGTGAAGCAGCAGCTGTTAGGGTTAGGCTTAGGCTTAGGGTTAGGGTTAGGGTTTAAAAATCATTTGTGAAAATCATGATGATGGACGAAGAGTTTGTTCCTGAAAAAACGGGATTCCAGCCAAACATCTCTTCTAGTTGCTCGGCAGCATGTCAGAGAGGAGGGGAGCAGGTTTATTGTTGTGTCCTGTTTGTGTCCACAAGCACATCACTGCCTGGGCTTCCAACACTCTGGATGATGAAGCACCTCAGAAGCTCAGAAGACTGACTTTAAATCTGATGACAGTGCTCAGAACAGCTGGACCAGGTCACAATCAGAGAGTGAGGAACTCCTTATGCCTGGGACAGGGCATCCAGGCCAGGACAGACTGCTCATCCACCCGAGAAGATCTGAACAGCATTCCTCAAGGTGGACACCTCATAGACCCTGATAAGACCCCCTCAGGGCTGAGACCGAACAATACTGGAAGAGTATCTGGGAGAAAGAGGCAACACACAACACCAATGGCTGCAAGACCTACAGACTGAGCACAGACAACTCCCAGAACAAGACCCAGTAGTCATCACCTTAGCAGACATCCAAACAAGAGTGTCCAAAATGAAGAGCTGGACGGCACCAGGGCTCGATAAGATCCACGCCTACTGGCTTAAGAAGCTGACTGCAAGCAATCCATGCAATATAAATATATACTCTATATATATTTATAAAATGTTCATTTACAATATTATTTAATAACTGGTAGTGCACCATATCCTGTAGTAATTACAATGTAAATTTTTTCAAAAAAAAGGCCTCAATTGGTTTAGTCTGTTTTGCACATACATTATATTAACAATGTTGCTATGTAAATGTAACACAAACTTTCTTGTAAAACCTAAAATGTATCAAACAGTGACCTGACGGGAATAGACACGATAAAATATTTCTGTTAGTATCTTTTAGTATTGGGTAACATAGAGACAATAAGTCCGACTTGCTCACACCTACGGTCAGTTTAGAGTCCCTTGTGAGTTGTGCAAAAAAACCCAAAATGTTTTAGTTCACATTTCTTTATTCTATTTTAAACAGTCCCGTCATGATTATCAGGCAGGACAGAAGCAAGCTGGTCCCAGGTCAGACTGATCCTGGATCCACCTTTTCCCACTTCCTAATCAAATAATCATCTGCATTTATATTATATAACACAATACTATTTATTATTATATAATTATTCGTATCATTCTGAGGTTGTGTTGAACAGCATCCTGGGAAATACGCTCTGATCCTCAGCTTGGTGACAGTAGAATCAGAAGAAGGTTTATTGCCATTGTTCATGTAATACACAGTATTACACAAACTAGGAATTTGTCATGGTGTGCCGCTGCGACATTCAACATAACACTAGACATCAACACCACACTAGAATAAGATAAATAAAATAAAATAAGACTTATATACAGTATATACATAAATAGTGAGTGGTAAGAAATAGTGCAGGTCCATGAGAAGTAATGTATTGTTTATGAGTCCGACTGGCTGCTGTACATGGTGCTTAAGTGATAAGTCACTTGGTGTTCAGCAGCCTGATGGCAGAGGGGAAGAAGCTGTTAGTGTAGCGGGAGGTTCTGGTCCGAATGGACCGTAGTCCTCCTGCCTGAGGGGAGGGGGGAAAACAGTCCGTGACCAGGGTGGGAAGGGTCGGCCGTGATCCGACCTGCACACACTCCGGGTCCTGGAGATATACAG
>NW_021821675.1:0-68396 GCF_901000725.2 Takifugu rubripes
AGAATGGACATTTCAGCTTTATTCCGGAGAGGGAACGTGCCAGGGTGTGATTGTAAAGAGTCAAATGTCACCGAGTAAAGCATAACCTGAATTTGGAGAAAATGTATCGCATAGCATCAACATGTTGCTAATCTGTGACTATTGAAGCGTACTTGAGCTGTGGTACTTTGGAGGCTTTGACTGCCAGCACCGTCAGCAAGAAGCCAGTTGGCAAGGACTGCGGGCTCAACTGTGAGGCCAGCAACTCATACTTACCTGGCAGGGGAGACACCATGATCAGGAAGGTGGTTCACCCAGGGCGAGGCTCTGCCATTGCACTGAGGCAGTACTGACCCTTGCGAATTCCCCAAATGTGGGAATCTCGACTGCATAATTTCTGTTAGTGGGGGACTGCGTACGCGCTCTCCCCTGATATTTTGTCCAATAAAATGTTTAGTGTTACACAGGATGCATGTGTTTGCTTGGCACCGGCTTCAATGCAAACAGCAGTGCATTGTCAAAGCAGCCGAGCGCTGAGCGTTCCGTGCGTCTGTATGTAAGCGTAGTGCCGTTCAAACGCAACTTGGCGCCGATGGCAAAATCTGTGTTTTATTGGGTGTCTTTCCTGCTCGGAGTGGGAAGCGTGCAATGCAATAGTGCCCAACAGCCCATTTACTTCCACTCCAGGCCATGGGGTGGCAGTAACTGTAAAGGACAGCAAGACTAAACAAAGAAAGTGGACATGGTTGTTAACAGGGTTAGGAGAGACACGTGCGTGTTGTCCTTTTTGTACCTTCTTGCGCGAAAGGCATCTTGTTAAACACAGCGCGTGTGCTTGAACGGTTCCATTTGTTTGAAAAATAACGGGCATAGAATGGACATTTCAGCTTATTCTGGAGAGGGAACGTGCCAGGGTGTGATTGTAAAGAGTCAAATGTCCACCGAGTAAAGCATAACCTGAATCTGGAGAAAATGCAATCGCATAGCATCAAACATGTTGCTATCTGTGACTATTGAAGCGTACTTGAGCTGTGGTACTTTGGAGGCTTTGACTGCCAGCACCGTCAGCAAGAAGCCAGTTGGCAAGGACTGCGGGCTCAACTGTGAGGCCAGCAACTCATACTTACCTGGCAGGGGAGACACCATGATCAGGAAGGTGGTTCACCCAGGGCGAGGCTCTGCCGTTGCACTGAGGCAGTACTGACCCTTGCGAATTCCCCAAATGTGGGAATCTCGACTGCATAATTTCTGTTAGTGGGGGACTGCGTACGCGCTCTCCCCTGATATTTTGTCCAATAAAATGTTTAGTGTTACACAGGATGCATGTGTTTGCTTGGCACCGGCTTCAATGCAAACAGCAGTGCATTGTCAAAGCAGCCGAGCGCGAGCGTTCCGTGCGTCTGTATGTAAGCGTAGTGCCGTCAAACGCAACTTGGCGCCGATGGCAAAATCTGTGTTTTATGGGTGTCTTTCCTGCTCGGAGTGGGAAGCGTGCAATGCAATAGTGCCCAACAGCCCATTTACTTCCACTCCAGGCCATGGGGTGGCAGTAACTGTAAAGGACAGCAAGACTAAACAAAGAAAGTGGACATGGTTGTTAACAGGGTTAGGAGAGACACGTGCGTGTTGTCCTTTTTGTACCTTCTTGCGCGAAAGGCATCTTGTTAAACACAGCGCGTGTGCTTGAACGGTTCCATTTGTTTGAAAAATAACAGGCATAGAATGGACATTTCAGCTTTATTCTGGAGAGGGAACGTGCCAGGGTGTGATTGTAAAGAGTCAAATGTCACCGAGTAAAGCATAACCTGAATCTGGAGAAAATGCATCGCATAGCATCAACATGTTGCTAATCTGTGACTATTGAAGCGTACTTGAGCTGTGGTACTTTGGAGGCTTTGACTGCCAGCACCGTCAGCAAGAAGCCAGTTGGCAAGGACTGCGGGCTCAACTGTGAGGCCAGCAACTCATACTTACCTGGCAGGGGAGACACCATGATCAGGAAGGTGGTTCACCCAGGGCGAGGCTCTGCCATTGCACTGAGGCAGTACTGACCCTTGCGAATTCCCCAAATGTGGGAATCTCGACTGCATAATTTCTGTTAGTGGGGGACTGCGTACGCGCTCTCCCCTGATATTTTGTCCAATAAAATGTTTAGTGTTACACAGGATGCATGTGTTTGCTTGGCACCGGCTTCAATGCAAACAGCAGTGCATTGTCAAAGCAGCCGAGCGCGAGCGTTCCGTGCGTCTGTATGTAAGCGTAGTGCCGTCAAACGCAACTTGGCGCCGATGGCAAAATCTGTGTTTTATGGGTGTCTTTCCTGCTCGGAGTGGGAAGCGTGCAATGCAATAGTGCCCAACAGACCATTTACTTCCACTCCAGGCCATGGGGTGGCAGTAACTGTAAAGGACAGCAAGACTAAACAAAGAAAGTGGACATGGTTGTTAACAGGGTTAGGAGAGACACGTGCGTGTTGTCCTTTTTGTACCTTCTTGCGCGAAAGGCATCTTGTTAAACACAGCGCGTGTGCTTGAACGGTTCCATTTGTTTGAAAAAATAACGGGCATAGAATGGACATTTCAGCTTTATTCTGGAGAGGGAACGTGCCAGGGTGTGATTGTAAAGAGTCAAATGTCACCGAGTAAAGCATAACCTGAATCTGGAGAAAATGTATCGCATAGCATCAACATGTTGCTAATCTGTGACTATTGAAGCGTACTTGAGCTGTGGTACTTTGGAGGCTTTGACTGCCAGCACCGTCAGCAAGAAGCCAGTTGGCAAGGACTGCGGGCTCAACTGTGAGGCCAGCAACTCATACTTACCTGGCAGGGGAGACACCATGATCAGGAAGGTGGTTCACCCAGGGCGAGGCTCTGCCATTGCACTGAGGCAGTACTGACCCTTGCGAATTCCCCAAATGTGGGAATCTCGACTGCATAATTTCTGTTAGTGGGGGACTGCGTACGCGCTCTCCCCTGATATTTTGTCCAATAAAATGTTTAGTGTTACACAGGATGCATGTGTTTGCTTGGCACCGGCTTCAATGCAAACAGCAGTGCATTGTCAAAGCAGCCGAGCGCGAGCGTTCCGTGCGTCTGTATGTAAGCGTAGTGCCGTCAACGCAACTTGGCGCCGATGGCAAAATCTGTGTTTTATGGGTGTCTTTCCTGCTCGGAGTGGGAAGCGTGCAATGCAATAGTGCCCAACAGCCCATTTACTTCCACTCCAGGCCATGGGGTGGCAGTAACTGTAAAGGACAGCAAGACTAAACAAAGAAAGTGGACATGGTTGTTAACAGGGTTAGGAGAGACACGTGCGTGTTGTCCTTTTTGTACCTTCTTGCGCGAAAGGCATCTTGTTAAACACAGCGCGTGTGCTTGAACGGTTCCATTTGTTTGAAAAATAACGGGCATAGAATGGACATTTCAGCTTTATTCTGGAGAGGGAACGTGCCAGGGTGTGATTGTAAAGAGTCAAATGTCACCGAGTAAAGCATAACCTGAATCTGGAGAAAATGTATCGCATAGCATCAACATGTTGCTAATCTGTGACTATTGAAGCGTACTTGAGCTGTGGTACTTTGGAGGCTTTGACTGCCAGCACCGTCAGCAAGAAGCCAGTTGGCAAGGACTGCGGGCTCAACTGTGAGGCCAGCAACTCATACTTACCTGGCAGGGGAGACACCATGATCAGGAAGGTGGTTCACCCAGGGCGAGGCTCTGCCATTGCACTGAGGCAGTACTGACCCTTGCGAATTCCCCAAATGTGGGAATCTCGACTGCATAATTTCTGTTAGTGGGGGACTGCGTACGCGCTCTCCCCTGATATTTTGTCCAATAAAATGTTTAGTGTTACACAGGATGCATGTGTTTGCTTGGCACCGGCTTCAATGCAAACAGCAGTGCATTGTCAAAGCAGCCGAGCGCGAGCGTTCCGTGCGTCTGTATGTAAGCGTAGTGCCGTCAAACGCAACTTGGCGCCGATGGCAAAATCTGTGTTTTATGGGTGTCTTTCCTGCTCGGAGTGGGAAGCGTGCAATGCAATAGTGCCCAACAGCCCATTTACTTCCACTCCAGGCCATGGGGTGGCAGTAACTGTAAAGGACAGCAAGACTAAACAAAGAAAGTGGACATGGTTGTTAACAGGGTTAGGAGAGACACGTGCGTGTTGTCCTTTTTGTACCTTCTTGCGCGAAAGGCATCTTGTTAAACACAGCGCGTGTGCTTGAACGGTTCCATTTGTTTGAAAAATAACGGGCATAGAATGGACATTTCAGCTTTATTCTGGAGAGGGAACGTGCCAGGGTGTGATTGTAAAGAGTCAAATGTCACCGAGTAAAGCATAACCTGAATTTGGAGAAAATGTATCGCATAGCATCAACATGTTGCTAATCTGTGACTATTGAAGCGTACTTGAGCTGTGGTACTTTGGAGGCTTTGACTGCCAGCACCGTCAGCAAGAAGCCAGTTGGCAAGGACTGCGGGCTCAACTGTGAGGCCAGCAACTCATACTTACCTGGCAGGGGAGACACCATGATCAGGAAGGTGGTTCACCCAGGGCGAGGCTCTGCCATTGCACTGAGGCAGTACTGACCCTTGCGAATTCCCCAAATGTGGGAATCTCGACTGCATAATTTCTGTTAGTGGGGGACTGCGTACGCGCTCTCCCCTGATATTTTGTCCAATAAAATGTTTAGTGTTACACAGGATGCATGTGTTTGCTTGGCACCGGCTTCAATGCAAACAGCAGTGCATTGTCAAAGCAGCCGAGCGCGAGCGTTCCGTGCGTCTGTATGTAAGCGTAGTGCCGTCAAACGCAACTTGGCGCCGATGGCAAAATCTGTGTTTTATGGGTGTCTTTCCTGCTCGGAGTGGGAAGCGTGCAATGCAATAGTGCCCAACAGCCCATTTACTTCCACTCCAGGCCATGGGGTGGCAGTAACTGTAAAGGACAGCAAGACTAAACAAAGAAAGTGGACATGGTTGTTAACAGGGTTAGGAGAGACACGTGCGTGTTGTCCTTTTTGTACCTTCTTGCGCGAAAGGCATCTTGTTAAACACAGCGCGTGTGCTTGAACGGTTCCATTTGTTTGAAAAATAACGGGCATAGAATGGACATTTCAGCTTTATTCTGGAGAGGGAACGTGCCAGGGTGTGATTGTAAAGAGTCAAATGTCACCGAGTAAAGCATAACCTGAATTGGAGAAAATGTATCGCATAGCATCAACATGTTGCTAATCTGTGACTATTGAAGCGTACTTGAGCTGTGGTACTTTGGAGGCTTTGACTGCCAGCACCGTCAGCAAGAAGCCAGTTGGCAAGGACTGCGGGCTCAACTGTGAGGCCAGCAACTCATACTTACCTGGCAGGGGAGACACCATGATCAGGAAGGTGGTTCACCCAGGGCGAGGCTCTGCCATTGCACTGAGGCAGTACTGACCCTTGCGAATTCCCCAAATGTGGGAATCTCGACTGCATAATTTCTGTTAGTGGGGGACTGCGTACGCGCTCTCCCCTGATATTTTGTCCAATAAAATGTTTAGTGTTACACAGGATGCATGTGTTTGCTTGGCACCGGCTTCAATGCAAACAGCAGTGCATTGTCAAAGCAGCCGAGCGCGAGCGTTCCGTGCGTCTGTATGTAAGCGTAGTGCCGTCAAACGCAACTTGGCGCCGATGGCAAAATCTGTGTTTTATGGGTGTCTTTCCTGCTCGGAGTGGGAAGCGTGCAATGCAATAGTGCCCAACAGCCCATTTACTTCCACTCCAGGCCATGGGGTGGCAGTAACTGTAAAGGACAGCAAGACTAAACAAAGAAAGTGGACATGGTTGTTAACAGGGTTAGGAGAGACACGTGCGTGTTGTCCTTTTTGTACCTTCTTGCGCGAAAGGCATCTTGTTAAACACAGCGCGTGTGCTTGAACGGTTCCATTTGTTTGAAAAATAACGGGCATAGAATGGACATTTCAGCTTTATTCTGGAGAGGGAACGTGCCAGGGTGTGATTGTAAAGAGTCAAATGTCACCGAGTAAAGCATAACCTGAATTTGGAGAAAATGTATCGCATAGCATCAACATGTTGCTAATCTGTGACTATTGAAGCGTACTTGAGCTGTGGTACTTTGGAGGCTTTGACTGCCAGCACCGTCAGCAAGAAGCCAGTTGGCAAGGACTGCGGGCTCAACTGTGAGGCCAGCAACTCATACTTACCTGGCAGGGGAGACACCATGATCAGGAAGGTGGTTCACCCAGGGCGAGGCTCTGCCATTGCACTGAGGCAGTACTGACCCTTGCGAATTCCCCAAATGTGGGAATCTCGACTGCATAATTTCTGTTAGTGGGGGACTGCGTACGCGCTCTCCCCTGATATTTTGTCCAATAAAATGTTTAGTGTTACACAGGATGCATGTGTTTGCTTGGCACCGGCTTCAATGCAAACAGCAGTGCATTGTCAAAGCAGCCGAGCGCGAGCGTTCCGTGCGTCTGTATGTAAGCGTAGTGCCGTCAAACGCAACTTGGCGCCGATGGCAAAATCTGTGTTTTATGGGTGTCTTTCCTGCTCGGAGTGGGAAGCGTGCAATGCAATAGTGCCCAACAGCCCATTTACTTCCACTCCAGGCCATGGGGTGGCAGTAACTGTAAAGGACAGCAAGACTAAACAAAGAAAGTGGACATGGTTGTTAACAGGGTTAGGAGAGACACGTGCGTGTTGTCCTTTTTGTACCTTCTTGCGCGAAAGGCATCTTGTTAAACACAGCGCGTGTGCTTGAACGGTTCCATTTGTTTGAAAAATAACGGGCATAGAATGGACATTTCAGCTTTATTCTGGAGAGGGAACGTGCCAGGGTGTGATTGTAAAGAGTCAAATGTCACCGAGTAAAGCATAACATGGAATTTGGAGAAAATGCATCGCATAGCATCAACATGTTGCTAATCTGTGACTATTGAAGCGTACTTGAGCTGTGGTACTTTGGAGGCTTTGACTGCCAGCACCGTCAGCAAGAAGCCAGTTGGCAAGGACTGCGGGCTCAACTGTGAGGCCAGCAACTCATACTTACCTGGCAGGGGAGACACCATGATCAGGAAGGTGGTTCACCCAGGGCGAGGCTCTGCCATTGCACTGAGGCAGTACTGACCCTTGCGAATTCCCCAAATGTGGGAATCTCGACTGCATAATTTCTGTTAGTGGGGGACTGCGTACGCGCTCTCCCCTGATATTTTGTCCAATAAAATGTTTAGTGTTACACAGGATGCATGTGTTTGCTTGGCACCGGCTTCAATGCAAACAGCAGTGCATTGTCAAAGCAGCCGAGCGCGAGCGTTCCGTGCGTCTGTATGTAAGCGTAGTGCCGTCAAACGCAACTTGGCGCCGATGGCAAAATCTGTGTTTTATGGGTGTCTTTCCTGCTCGGAGTGGGAAGCGTGCAATGCAATAGTGCCCAACAGCCCATTTACTTCCACTCCAGGCCATGGGGTGGCAGTAACTGTAAAGGACAGCAAGACTAAACAAAGAAAGTGGACATGGTTGTTAACAGGGTTAGGAGAGACACGTGCGTGTTGTCCTTTTTGTACCTTCTTGCGCGAAAGGCATCTTGTTAAACACAGCGCGTGTGCTTGAACGGTTCCATTTGTTTGAAAAATAACGGGCATAGAATGGACATTTCAGCTTTATTCTGGAGAGGGAACGTGCCAGGGTGTGATTGTAAAGAGTCAAATGTCACCGAGTAAAGCATAACCTGAATCTGGAGAAAATGCATCGCATAGCATCAACATGTTGCTAATCTGTGACTATTGAAGCGTACTTGAGCTGTGGTACTTTGGAGGCTTTGACTGCCAGCACCGTCAGCAAGAAGCCAGTTGGCAAGGACTGCAGGCTCAACTGTGAGGCCAGCAACTCATACTTACCTGGCAGGGGAGACACCATGATCAGGAAGGTGGTTCACCCAGGGCGAGGCTCTGCCATTGCACTGAGGCAGTACTGACCCTTGCGAATTCCCCAAATGTGGGAATCTCGACTGCATAATTTCTGTTAGTGGGGGACTGCGTACGCGCTCTCCCCTGATATTTTGTCCAATAAAATGTTTAGTGTTACACAGGATGCATGTGTTTGCTTGGCACCGGCTTCAATGCAAACAGCAGTGCATTGTCAAAGCAAAGTCAATCTGATCAGACACCACAAATGCAATCAAACTAAATACCACTTCAATCATATCAATCTCCATCTGTGACACCTGTTCAGTACAACCCTGCCTTCAGATGATACCGATTCTACCAGCAACTTTACCACGGGTGTCAGGACAAAAAAAGAACTTGCACAATTTTACAATCGTTAATCTTATCATTGGACAATTAGTTTAGGAGAAAAATGGGGTATTGGTTTGTTTCCTTTTCATGGTGTTGTATTTGGGTGTGATGTTTTGTTTCTGTACTTTGTCATTGACCTGTGCCAAGGCAATGATATTCATTGGATTGATGTAGTGATGCCTGGCGATCAGATCCAGACGCCGCTTTTGACAACTATGTTCGAATGGACTCAGAAATTCAAAATGAACTGTGAAAGATGCTGGAGGCAGTGTCCGATTGATGCCTGACATTTCTCTCCAATAAACATCTCTTCAAACCAATTCGGTGTCTGTGAAGATTCCTTCCTCATCAACACATCTGGGCTACCATCAGAAGAAATTCACCAGTTTCTTCCTGTTAAAGGGGAGGTTTTCCTTGCCACTGCTGCCTGTTGGGGGTCAGGCCCTGGGATTCTGTAAAGCACCTAGAAATAATTTTGATTGTAAAAGACGCTATATAAATAAAAAATTGATTTGAATTAAACTGCTGTTCTCTTATCAATAATTATGGTAGTTGTGGGTGAATGTTCTGTACAGAATATGCAAAAGTGCATTTTATTATTACCAGCATCATATACCTGTATGTGTAACCATTCTGTCAACATTAAACATCGATTCAGTGAATGATGTGTAGACAATTAACCGGATCACCTGAGTTTGTACTTTCTTCAGTAAGTCCCCTAACTGGGCCGTGTATTTAACAGCAGCTTACAAGCACAGTCCTAGTAAATAATGTCTAATGGCTGTCTAGCAATGGGTAAACTGGTCTATTGACAGCAACAGGAAGACATTTTGTGTCATCTGAAAGGTGTCTTCAGTTCTGAGCGGTTGGGGGGTTCATTCTAAGTTACTGATGTAGAAAAGGGTCGAAAAAAAGAGTTAAAATTGCCATTAAATGTAGGAAAACCGAATGAGCAATTTAGATTTTCCAATAATTCATGAGGACAAGATTATTGTGGGAAAAAAAGTTTATTTTTGTGTGATAGGAAAGGAATTCTGGTCCATCAACTCGCCAACTCTCTCCTGCAGAGTCTGAACCACCTCTGCTAATATAAAAAGGTGAGTTTCATCAAGGTCTTTGAGGATAAACTTCCTCCCGAGGGCCATAGTCTCATCCAGGTGGAGGAGGAACTCTTTCATAGCAGGATCACTGGTCCCATTGAACATAGGAGAGAAAAGAAAAGAATGTTTTCACATAAGGACAATAATAATGTTGCGCTTTTAAAAGGCCCCCCTACATTTTCTTTTTGAAAAACTTACAATGTAGTTATAAAATAAACTAATGTATGCTGGCAGTATAAAGTTGGACTCGCCATCCAAGAAGAACACCTTTGTGCACGTTAACCATGTTTACTGCTACACAGATGAGTGGATGGAAACTGAAGTGGTCAAAACCTGCAGATAAAAAGTGCACAAAGCTCTAATTAAAGGAATTTTTTATGGGTTTTCACAACAGAAACAAAGTGAAAGGCCAATGGCAATGAACTCACACAACATGGCAACTTTCCTTTGACCCTTGGTATTTTAGCTCATATATTTAAAGTCTGACACAGGATTGTTATAGTGTGCAGGCATGGACAGGGGTTGTGCCTCGGGACAAGGAGTTTTGGCTGGAAGAAAATATGTACTCCTAATATTACTCCTAATATTGATTTCAGTGGTCAAGATGTCACCATTGGTGCTGGTTCCCTCCCACACACCAGTGAAGTACTTCTGAAGTTTGTGTCAGAAGACCAGATCCAGACTCAAAAACAGAACTAGTTTTCATGAGGCTGGGACTTATCTAAACAGGAACATAAGCCAATTATTGGCATGGACCTGAAGATGAGTCCGTAATTACTGGGAGACAGACGCACTATGCACCCCGTTTCTGATGTAATTCCATGCAGTTTTTTGAAACCAGTATAATAAATCAATTAATCATAACAATGACTTTTGTGTGATCGTCGACAATCGTCACTGCTAATAAAGCCAAATTCTGTTAACGTCAAGGCAAAACGTTGCACTATTTCAATATTCCTGTGACAAAAAAACAAGTAAAAGAACAAAATCATTCTGTTTCTACAACAGATAACTTCTTTAAAACCTGAGCGAAAACATTTACACGTTATTATTTTTCAATGTTTGGGGGGGCTTACGGGGTTTCACATTACCACAAAGTAAAACTTTAAGTGTTCACACGGTTAAAGCAGAAATGACAATATTTATCCATCTCATACAGACCTGATAACTTGCCGTGGTTCCCCCGGAACTCCCTTTTGTTCTTATTTGAATATTTCGGCACTTTAAGAGCGGTCTTCTCTGTTATCGCCCTCTACTGGTTAGAAAATTAACAACTAGGATCGGAAATACGCAAGATCTGAAAGCGAACAATTGATTTGCCTGCACTCTACATAATTAATTATTTTTTTCCCTTGAACCTGCCAACAGTTATAATATCATTTTCGACCAAAATGAATCAATTTATTTCTTGATCTTGACAAGGGGTTTTGATCATAAAGTGACTTATGTTACTCAATCTTGTTTTAACTGTTGTAACTCCCCTTCACATCTGATTGTTAATGAAGTGTTTTGGTTTCCATGTTCCAAATTAAAATAAACATTTTCCTCTTGTCAGCCCTGCTTGGTTGAAGATCAGGCTCTAGGTTTCTGAAAATAGTCAAGATGATGATCTCAATTACAGCAGCCTGTTTGACTTAATTGATCAATTGGGAGTCTGTATATAACATAGCATAAAATATGTGCAAGTGTACCATGTTAAACTCCTTCATATAGTGGTTCAGTTAAATTAAAACCTGTCTTATTTTCTACTTTTATTCTTAGCTTATTTGGATGTGGTGCGTTCTATTTGTTTCAGCAGAGGGAGACAGAGCGCTTTCTGAAACACAGATGAATATTCATTGCCATATTCATTCTCGTCAACAGCTCGTCGAAATTTTTGCGTGTGGTAGGAAAAAGACGAAGATGCAATTAAAATAGTTAATGTCAGTAATAAACACTACACCCCGCCTTGTGATCACGGAAGCCGCCGACAGCACAGCAGCGCCCCCACTGTTGGGTTAAAGGAACAACATTAGGCCAGGAACGACGTGACTCTCGCCAACTCACGTAGAAATGGTAAGTAAGTAAACGCGTCTCTTTAAATACTTCCCAGTAGTGTCATTTAGCGTTATAAGCTGGTGCTATTTGAAGTTAGCAAATGTTATTAGGAAATTTCACGATTTTGTGAAAAGGTGTCAAGTTATTCCGCTTTCTTTTGTTAGCTAAAGAGCGAACCTTGGGCTTACGGACATTACGAGGGCGTTGCGTTAGGAAGACCTAAAACAAATATTTTTTACCTAATATAAAAACACTTGCATTGATGCAAATCATTTTGAAGTTGACCCTGCAAGCAAAGTTAACTTTGCAAAAATTAACTTCGTGTGAGTCAAAATACCCAGTCGAAGTTCGAATTCACAATGAAGTTTACGCAATGAGCCTTATTTTATTGCATTATAGAAAGTTCCTACTAAATTGTTACAATTGGTTCCGTTGCATGAAATGCATTATTTTGTAAAAACTGGGGAAATCACTGGAATGGAAATGCTGCCGATGAATGATTTGTTGGCCTTATAATTGTCTCGCATTTTTTCTGCCTTCCCTTCCCCCGTTATGTTGGTCGCGCCCAGCAGAGGGAGACATAGTTCTGTTATTGCTCGAAAATGTGGTCATGTTTAATTTGTATTTTTAAAAACATTAACGTGCGAAAAATAAATGGCACAGCTGGATCGGTCTATATTTATCAAATAACTTAACGGATTAAACAGTTTAGCGACCAATTAACGCACAACTAGAATTTTAAACAAATCGTATGATACGGCTGCCCATTGGACAGACGTACACCACGTGATCGGAAATGCACAACGCGGCGTTTAGGATCCTCGTTTTTTGGTGTTTCTAACGCAGCGCTAGGCTGTGTATCTTTGCTAACGATAGCGGTGAATATTTAGTGTAATTTTCTCACATGTAATGTTCCCACATCTTTTAAAAATGCAAAACCCACGCGTAAAAGTCATAGTCACCGGAATGAGCCCCTCCCTTCACCAGTTCTGTGGTATCGCTTCTCGGCCTTTTGGCTAAGATCAAGTGTAGTATCTGTTCTTATCAGTTTAATATCTGATACGTCCCCTACCCGGGGACCATATATTAAATTGATTTTTGGAACAGGGAGATGGAATAGGGGCTTGCTCCGTCCACTCCACGCATCGACCTGGTATTGCAGTATCTCCAGGAACGGTGCACCCCCCTTAATATGTGAAAAGTTAAATAACTTGGCTTGCCTTGTTAGATATATAACATCTCTCAGATGTTTAGGTTAGTTTCTAAAGTGGCTTGAGACACTGTTGTTACTCAAATCCTCTTCCATGCATATAGAACAAACACTTTACTTTGGTCATGAATGTCACAACTCTAATGGCCTGAAGGAGTATGTTTGTTTCAAATTATAACACAAGTTATCCAGGTGGAAGAGGTGTAATTGTACAAAGAGATATGTGTGGTGTCTTGAAATTGACAGCAGGTGTGTCAGGATCGGCATTCCCCCGTTGTCACTCTGGTGTGTCCACAAGGGAGAGAAATACAAGGAAAGACACCATGAGAATGTTATTGTTGCAAAAACATTTTCACAATTGGGAAAAAATTCTCAGGGGTGCAGAGGAAAGATCTCTGCAACAGAGAAGTAGGGGATCCCTGAAATTACAAAAGGTCACAGATCAGAAAGGTGCAATCGAATTGTGTGTATGGACACAAAAGTACCTTTGCGACCTTTGGTCTGGGATGGTGCGAGTGATGGTGGTTCTGGCTGTGGGGGAGGAGAGGGGGATGTAACTGTGTGACTAGGAGGTAGTCTAGGTCGGTGGTTGAGGTGGTAAAAAAGGGGACGCATCTGTGTGACTGTGTCGGCATGTCAGTTTCCTGGTCCCTGCCAGAGCTGGAGTGACCTGAGGTCGACTAGTGTGTGGTCTTTCGAGAGGTAGCTCCAGTGCTGGAGGTTGACTGCATTGCACGATGCTCTGATTGGCCTTGGTCGGTCACATGGACGGCTGACAAGGCCGCCTATCGCCTGATTAAGATTAAGATAAAGTGTGCAGTGGATTTACTGTTGATTTTTAGTATAGGAATCCCCAGCTTGCTTAGCTCAGCATCATCCACAGTCACTCTCTTTTGGACATGCTGGTGTAATCTGGTCAAGAGATGTTTGTGCGGTAACCCGCCAGCCTTCACTCTGCAGTGTGGGTGCAGCCACAGCTGCAATGTCGCATACTTACGTTATAACCTGAGGGTGGACCAGTACATGAGAAGACAAGAGAGGCAGGGATAGAACTGACCTGGAAATGATCTCAGTCTAAAGCTAATTCCACCATAATTCAGATCCTACTCGCAAATGCAAATGAGCAAAGGAAAAAAATGCAAATTGGAGGAAACACAGGCTTTAACTGGGAGTGTTACCCATCCAAAACACCAAATAAAACTACTTCAATTCAACTGTACAAAACCTGGCGGAACAACCCCCCCCACAAAAAACAAACATGGTCCCAAATTTCAACCATTTGCATGTGTTGTATTCGTCAGACACAAATTCTGAGCTCTGCTGGGTTGTGACACTTTTTTTACAGCGCAGCTGGAAACCCTTGATGACAGACGTCTTCACCTCAGAAACAATGAGTCAGGGTTTTGGCATCACCGTCGTAATTAACAAGCCGGACGCATTACAAAATAATGACTTAAATCAGTTGTAGTTCAAAGGCACAAGGTAATGTTCAGAAGGGAAACATTAGTCTTGTGTATTTCCTGATGTGCCCCATGTGGAAATAAATAGTAAGTGTTTATAAGACAGAGTGGTCAGTGAGGACAGTCATTGGAGAATCCCAGTAGGATTTCGCTAAAAACCAAAAGATTGAAGTGTCATACAAAAGGCCCGTGTGTTGGTCTGTCTGCACTGCACCAGGTTTGTGCTTCTTTTATTTACATGTTGCATTTTCAACTTTTAATGGAATCTTGTACTGTGTTGGCTTCAATGATGCATTATTTTACGATGATAGATGACCTCTCGCTCCAATGTAACTGTGACATCAGGGAACTAGAAAGGTTTATGTGCACTGTGAGAGAATTTATCTTCTTTTGTGGTGCTTTTTAAGGAGTGTATTTCATTATAACTGTATAAACATGTTATCTATTACGGTTTTCAGCTGGGTTGGAGTGCCTTAGGTTGATAGTCTATATAGCTGCTAACAGATCACTGATGTTGTGTGTGTGACCGAGTGGCCACACGGAAACTAAAAACTGGTTTGTATCTTTGTTAGCGAGTTCCAGTAGCATCAAAATATTGTTGGCAGTTTGCTTTGACTGTTTTGGACAGGATCATTTGTAGTTCATCAGTGACACGTTTATTACTGTGATTAACTATTCCAGTAATTACCACCAGTGTCAGTTTACTAGAAGCATGAAACTGTTTTAAATAGTGCAAAATCTGACTGACACCTTCAGGAATCTTCCAGACAGAAAGGTTAAATGATGCGACCTGTCAACTGGTTAAAGACTCAGTTCCAGTTGGGTTTCCAGCACCAGTGAGGCCTGGACTGGAGCCACGCAGCAGCGTTCAAACTGCGGCTTTTCCCCACTGGGTCATTTAGCAAGCACAAACATCCTTTCACTGTATTACCTGATTTAAACCTGCTGAGTCATGGACTGGGGAGGAGAACTGGCCAGTGAAAAAAGGCCATTTTCAAACAGCTAAATGGGTCAAAGGCCTGGATAAAGCAGGCAGGTCCGGAGCGAATGTTGCAGAGTAGCACCCCATGATGAAATACAACAGAAACAACAGGCTTATTTTTTCCAGCAAAAACATCCGTATAATAAAAAAACAAAAATAATTTACTTTCCAAAACCCCCCGAAAAAACAATATAATAAAAAAAAACCATTGCCTTATATATCAGCTTGAAAGCATAAAAACAAATGGCCCATTTAAGAAAAGCTCGACTGCGTTCATCTCTGTGGCTTCGTGTGAGCCCAGTTTTGGAGTAAGTGGACCAGAATCTGGCAGGCACTTTAAATTTCAGTGGATTAAGTGGAATGACAACAACACAGTTGCGGTAAAAAAAAACAACCTAAAAGACTTGTCAACGTGTAATTGTTGTTTGTGTGTCTATCAAATCTGAGTGACTTGTCTCACCGAGAGGCGTCTTTACACGTGAACCTAGCGGCTGTGTGGCGTTGATGGAACCGTTGCGTGATGTATTTGGAATGCTACATGTTGAAAATGTGCAAAAAGTTCATCCTGTAGCCTCGTCAGTGATGCGACACACACGCCGGAGATGGTTGCTGATCATCAATGGTGGGTGGACACCTTGAGTTTCTGATGATGATCGGGTTGTTGTTATCGAAACAACTAAACAAGGTTGTTTTATACACCGTTGTGGAGGACGTATTTAACCGTAAATGTAATACAGTTCTAGTTTGGGAGAGCAGTGTGAATATCCAGTGCCTGAGGGACTCTGCACACAGGCTTTTTTTTTTTCGTTTTCAGAGTGAATATTGACATCGGTGGCAGAATATCTCTCAGTCTCCAACATTCTGCATGCTGTCATAGATACAAACTGAGATCGACCGGTTCATATGCCACAGCTAATGTCCCATTTCTAAAAATGTTACATATCTATTAAGAGTTCATGCTAATCCCAACGTGTTTAAACAGGTTTCACATTCGACACCATGGTTGCATGTTGACTTCATCGATATCTGAAGTAGTCGTGGTTCTTTCTGTTTGCATCTTCAATGGGGGAGTGACGGATCGTGCTGGTAGCTTCTGGTAACTCCAGATGTGGTTTTGCCCTCGGTATGAGAATGGTACGGTCAAAGGCTACGGCAAGATTACCTGGGATGTGCGTGCATGTGTTATCCGTCTGTGTTATGTGTGGCAGTGTGAGGCAGGTTGTTGGTGTCACTGCTGTGAGGGGAGGAAGGTCTGCTTCGATGTACAGTGTGTGTGTGCGTGTGCATGTGTTAAATGTGGCAGTGGAATTGTCATCAGTCATTGCATGTTTCCGTCTTTTCCTCAGGTGCTGCCGCAGAGTCTGGCGTGCGGTGCTTGCACTGTCCGAGCGAGAGGCGAGCCACAGTTCTTGATGGCTGGGCGGCGCAGGAAGACTGGCCAACACAGTCGCAAGGTGCATCCTGGGAAATGGAACAGCAATTAAAAAGACGTGGGTTTGTCACTGACAGTACAAAAGTAATTTAGCTGAAGCTTAAGTACAGGATTTAGCTTGTAAATTATAAAAATTAAAAAATATATATTAGATTTCACTAAGACTACAGCAGTAAGTCATCTATGCTGTTGTGGGCCTGTTGGTGTTCCGCACACAGTAAAAAGTGTGCAGTCTGACAATGACTGAAGAATGTGAAAAGTAAAACTGCACTTCTAATATGCTTGTGTATGTGAAATGACTTGAGATTCAAGATTCTCTTAAACATCAGAATTTTGACTTTTTTTTCCTCCTGAATTTGTTCATAAAGTTGCATCAGAAAGCAGGAATACAAAAGAAACTGAATGCAGGTTGTTGGGCTGCATTTCCTCATCCTCACACGTAGAAACAAATATTTGATTTTCATCTAAACACTGAGCTGACAGCTTCAGATGAGGTCATTCCAAGAGATGGAACTACATTCCCAGGTCTCCTACCTCTGTCCAGGATCCCGCGGCTCCTGTGCTGTTCATTTCCTTCCCTCCTCCCATGATGCTGACCATCTCCTCCCCAACAGTCTGTCTCATGAATCTCCTATTCACGATCCTGGTCACGTTGTCATTGTTCCCAGCCAAACACACCAGCGCCCTGTGGCCTCCGACTCCTAACGCCACGCACTCTGGTTTGGCCTCACTGCTGCCGCCGCCAAACCCACCCGCCAGACCCACGAGAGAGTCTCTCCGCACCCTCTCCCCAGGCAGGGCCACTCCTTCCTGGGTACGGCTGCTGCATACATTCCTAAAGAACTCTTGGACGAGACCTCCGTACCTCTGAGAGCCGGTCTCGGGTCCACAGACTGCAGCAACGGAGGGTTTTCCCGCAGCAGGAGGCTGCCGTGCTGGACTAGCCCCCTGGCTGGCTCCTGAGGTTAAAAACATATGGTGAGAGGATAAGAACAATGCTGGAATCGCGTTTAGGATTTAGTATTTGCTTATTTGTCAACCAAAATCTTTTCACCTCCATCGACCCTCCAGAGCGACTCTGTGCTTCCTGAGTGTTCCACCACACTGAAGAGGCTGGACAGGCCGTCGGTGAGACCGCTGAGGACAGGGCTGTCTCTGGTGGTGGTGGAGCGAGCCCAGGCGGAGCCCCCACCCCCACCCATGGTTCTTTGCTGTAGGTTCCACAGGCTGCGGTCCCTGGAGGTAGAGCTTGGATTTAGAACTAATCGCGGTCTCCACCTCTTTTGAGTTAAATACATTCCTGTGATCTTCAATAAAGTTTCTCGGAAGACAATCTGCCACTGTGTGCTGCCTACTTTCGGGTCCTGCTACAACCGTTCGTAACAAAGTCTTCGCCTCTTTCTGAGAAGACCTTCTTATTTCTGATTCAAATAAGTTCTTTTCGTTTCTCTTCTCATTTGAATTATCAGCTGAAACTTCTGTGAACGCCAACCTGTTCATTTTTTCACACATTTTCAAGCTGCAAAAAACACAATGGGCCTTATTCACCAATATGTTCTTAAGAATCTTCTTAGATTCTTTCTTAAGTTGTTCTTAAGAAGTTCCTTAAGAAAACCCTACGTCAGATTCATCATCGCGTTCGTAAGCCTCAGAATTGTTCGCAGCTGTGTTCTTAGATTGATGAATGCCATCTACTTGTAAGTTGAGAGTGTGTGCCAGGTGAATCTAATTAACATACTATTAGCATAAGTCACCACCCACTAATGCCCATAAAAGGAACTGCAGCAGGGCCCTGTAGACAGAGCAAAAAGCAGCAAAATGCCCAAAGCTTGCCTCTCCACACCTGATTTCTGACACCGTGTTGAACAATCAAGAAAGGATGGCTAACACGCTTGATAAAATTGCCTCAACCCTGATGACTATAGCCAACACAATTAAAGAAATCAATGAGAATGTAAAAAAATAAGAATGTAAAAAAAATAAACGTGTAAAAGCTGTGCTCTGAAACCGGTCTCTCTTATTTTTTCTTTTTGAAGTGAATCAAGACTGTTAGACTGAAATTGTGACAATAATGCAGTTTATTCACAAACGGGCAATTAATTGCACTCGAACGTGAACCGCGTGCCTGCAGTCTGGCCCCATCATTGCGTCAGGACGCACATCCTCACGGGGTTGTGGCTGAGGGGGAAGAGGGACACCACGCTTCATAGCGATGTTGTGCAGGACACAGCAGGCCATGATTATCCCACAGACCTGTAATGGTGAGGGAGAGTCATAAATTAGATGAATAAACGTAATCTAAGCAGATTTTATAACAAAAATAAATAGTTACCTTCTCCGGTTTGTACAGCAATTTGCCACCTGCTGTGTCCAAACACATCCAGCGCCCCTTTAAAATGCCGATGGTGCGTGCGCGCATGCATCTGATTGAATAAAATTTCCCGTGGAGTCTGAGGGTTGGTCAGTGGTGTCAACAACCAGAGCATATCCTCGATCCCCTAATAAAATAAATCAAGATAAAATCAAATAAAAAGACAGTTTTGGCATGGTTTCCAATTTTGTTGATTAATGTTAAGTCATTGGCACATTTACGTAATTTTAAAATTCTCCGTAAATCACCAAAAATAGGAAATAAATAAATAAATATGACATAATTATCATTGTAATATTGAATTTTATTGAACTGCACAAGAGAAGAAAACACAACCATGCCAACATGTCGGCACTGAAATGTGCGTAAGAGTACTCCTGAGTGTTCGTAGGATTTGTTCTTACCGACACATAAATCCGGGATGAGAAGAAAATCATGAATGCCACAATCTTCGTAAAATATTCGTAAATGGGACTTAAGAACAAATTTGCTCGTAAGAACGGTTCGTGAATGAGGCCCAATGTGTAAATTAAAAAGTGTACAATAACAAAATATACTCCTTGATTTTTGTACAAACATTTGCATGTTATTGGCCCAATTAATTTTTACAAGTTTCAAACTTAATTTTAATGCTAATGACCAGAAGGCTTTAACTGGTACAAATATTACATCTAATTAATGATACACAGTACTCAGGAGAATCAGCTATGTAGTGGGAGTTCACTGTGCTGTGTGGTTTGATATGTCTCTTTAAATGTTTCAAAAACCTATAACCTCACTGATATCAAATAGAAATAATGTCACTCACTAGTCTTTGCTCTCCACTGTTCTCAGGTGCCCCATTGTTATAAAGTCATGCTGCAGGGCTTTCTCATGAGAGATTCTCAGACGATCATCAAAGTGGAATCATTTCTTAAGGAGATCATAAAGAGCCCTGCGTCCTTCATTTCATTTTTGTCATCTGTTGGATTTGCCTGCCATTGGAATTAGTGATTTAATACAAAGATAATCAATCAGGAACAATGGGCCAGATTCACGAAGCGTTCTTACGAACAAATTTGTTCTTAAGTCCCACTTACGAACAGTTGACGAAGATTGTGGCATTCACCAATTTCTTCTTATCCTGGATTTATTCGTAGGTAAGAACAAATCCTACGAACACTCAGGAGTACTCTTGCGCACATTTCAGTGCCGACATGTTGGCATGGTTGTGTTTTCTTCTCTTGTGCAGTTCAATAAAATTCAATATTACAATGATAATTCTGTCATATTTATTTATTTATTTGTTTATTTCCTATTTTTGGTGATTTACGGAGAATTTTAAAATTACGTAAATGTGCCAATGACTTAACATTAATCAACCAAATTGGAAACCATGCCAAAACTGTCTTTTTATTTGATTTTATCTTGATTTATTTTATTAGGGGATCGAGGATATGCCCTGGCTCCCTGGTTGTTGACACCACTGACCAACCCTCAGACTCCACAGGAGTTTTATTCAATCAGATGCATGCGCGCAGTCGCTCCACCATTGAACGCACCATCGGCATGTTAAAGGGGCGCTGGATGTGTTTGGACACAGAGCCACAACCCCGTGAGGATGTGCGTCCTGACGCAATGATGGGGCCAGACTGCAGGCACGCGGTTCACGTTCGAGCGCGATTAATTGCCCGTTTGTGAATAAAATGCATTATTGTCACAATCCGAGCACAGCTTTTACACGTTTATTTTTTTTACATTCTTATTTTTTTTACATTCTCGTTGATTTCTTTAAGCGTGTTGGCTATACTCATCAGGGTTGAGGCAATTTTATCAAGCGTGTTAGCCATCCTTTCTTGATTGTTCAACACGGCGTCAGAAATCAGGCGTGGAGAGGCAAGCTTTGGGCATTTCGCTTTGGGCATTTGGCTGCTTTTTGCTCTGTCTACAGGGTCCTGCTGCAGTTCCTTTTATGGGCATTAGTGGGCGGTGACTTATGCTAATCGTATGTTAATTAGACTCACCTGGCACGCGCTCTCAACTTACGAACAGATGGCATTCATCAATCTAAGAACACAGCTGCGAACAATTCTGGGGCTTACGAACGCGTTGATGAATCCGACGTAGGGTTTTCTTAAAAAACTTCTTAAGGACAACTTAAGAAAGAATCTAAGAAGATTCGTAAGAACATATTGGTGAATCTGGCCCAATGAAATTAATTATAACTGGTTAAAAAAAAAAGAGTGCTTACCGAAAACAATTGTTTTAGAGAATATCTAAAACACTGAGGAACGTAATTGAAGTTCTTTTCTATTATGTGATCCTGGGGCTTCTGCTCAGGAACCTGGTGGCAGCGATCGACAGCAGGTGTGTCAGGATCGGCATTACCCCGTTGTCACTCTGGTGTGTCCACAAGGGAGAGAAATACAAGGAAAGACACCATGAGAATGTTATTGTTGCAAAAACATTTTCACAATTGGGAAAAAATTCTCAGGGGTGCAGAGGAAAGATCTCTGCAACAGAGAAGTAGGGGATCCCTGAAATTACAAAAGGTCACAGATCAGAAAGGTGCAATCGAATTGTGTGTATGGACACAAAAGACAAGACTCGATTTTCGAATGAGCCAATATTAGCAGCCACCTGAGAATACCGATTATTAGCCATTTGGAGTCACATGCAGATCTTAATTAATTAATATCAATTACGGCAGCATTACCAGATATTAGCAACGTGGACCACAAGAACAATGTAATGAAAATAACACAGAAGCAGTCAATTCTTTACACTGAGACAAAGAATATTGTGATTGTGAAGCTTTAGCTGGAATTAGTTCATTTAGCAGTAGTGAAAGTAATTAAAACGAGCAATGCGATGTAGGAGATGCGTACTTATGTGAAGCGCAAGGGTGGGACTGTATCAATTGAAGTGGCGGTGGATTCACGTACAATGGGAAATTTGAAAGCTGCCATTTGAAATAGTGTTATTTTCCCAATTAATGTGACACACACAGGCAGCCCCTCCCATACCCACAGGCTGTGAGCTGCTCCACCCCTCCACCCCACACACAGATTCGCGATCAGGACCACCCGTAGTCAAAAGCCGTTTTTGACTGCTTAACACCGTCCAAATATATGGAGTCTGAGCATGTTAGAACCACAAGACTTTGAAATATAACCGTGTCAAATTTCATAATTTTAGCTTACCCGGTGACAGAGAAACGAGTTAACCATGAAGCGTTTGTCAGTTCTGAGGCATTTTCCCCGCTCTCTTCTGCATTGAGTTACAGTTTTTCTCAATTGGTTTGGTACATTTCTCACATCAGAATTGAAATTCTCAAAAGTTCTTGTTCAATTGTCACATCATCATGCCATTTGTGCAGATGAAAAAGGCAGTTTCTCGTTGCATTGAACAAATTGCAAATGCTTTTGTCCATCCATGCAAATGATTGTGTACAATTCTCAGTTTTTTCGTACATTATCAATTGCTTTTGTCATGCTAATCAAAATGCTTTGTTATAGGAATCTATCAAATAGTCTCTTTCCCCAAAACATTTAGGCTATAGTTCATCATATAAGTCTTCACATGCAAAATGATTTACCAAGCCATCATAACATGTCAAGCATATATACATTTCCATAAGACATTTGTCTGTAAATATGATCTAAATTGGTACATTCCTCCCAGGTGAATCTAGACTTTCTCTAATGAAAAGAGTTGATCAACCAATGATCGACAGTTTTCTGAATGAGCTCAAGGGAGCATCTCATGAACAATCTACTGGGGAGTATATAGGTAACCAGAGCACAATAGAAAGTTACAATGTCTGACAATGGAAGGACAACAGCCAAGAAGAAGGAGAGGAAGAGGGGTGAGGCTGCGTGGTGGAGGAGTAGGAAGAGGAAGAGGCAGAAGAGGCGGACACATGCGTGTTCCTGATGAAATCAGAGCAACACTTGTAGACCATGTTTTGAATCATGGGCTGACTACGGCTGAAGCGGGGAGAAGGGTGCAGCCAAATGTTGGCAGAACAACTGTGTCCTCAATTATTCAAACTTTCCGCAGAGAGAACAGGTGTGTAATCTAACAGTATGTGCTAAATTACATGGAGTTTACTGTATTTACATGTCAATACAGTAATGCCCCATACAAAATTACAGTAGCCTATTCCACTGATACTCTATACAATGCCATTGTGTCTTCCTCAAATTTGTTTTGGTTGACATTTCTATTTCCCACATAGGACTGCAAGACAAGTACACAGGGGTGGTAGAGGGCGGATTTTCACACCACAGCAGGAGATGGCTATCTGCAACATTGTTGTGGAAAACAACGCCATTACACTAAGAGAGATACAGACTACTATTTTGCAGGACAACGACACATTTGCAAACATCCAAACAGTCAGTATCTCTACCATTGATAGAGTGCTAAAAAAACAACACATGCGCATGAAACAGCTATACACTGTCCCATTTGAAAGAAATGGTGAGAGGGTGAAGGAGCTGCGCTACCACTTTGTCCAGGTACAACTTTTATTCCAAAACCATATATAGATATGTCCTCGCTTGTAAGTCGCTTTGGGTTTACAGTAAAAGGTGTCTGCCAAATGCAATGTAATGTAAAGATGTACACTACACTACTGTAAGTGTGGCATTTGCACATATGCTATGGCTGTAGAAAAGAAGATGCAATATGTCATATACGTTTGATCTAACTTCTTTTGCAAATGCATGTAATGCAGTAATTCCAAAAATAACATTTTGTCTTCTGTATTTAGCGCATGATGGAACTGGAAGCTAGTGAGCCACCCTGTCACTTCATTTACATGGACGAGGCTGGCTTCAATCTGACAAAGCGCAGAAGACGGGGTCGAAACCTTATTGGACATCGAGCCACCATTGATGTGCCAGGCCAAAGGGGTGGCAACATAACTATGTGTGCCGCAATATCAGATAACGGTGTGCTGACACACATTCCACTGATGGGTCCATACAACTCTGAACGTCTAATAGCATTCCTAGACACTTTGTACAGGGATCATATCCTAGGTGGCCCAGCCGAGAATATGGCCCAGCCCAAATATGCCATAATATGGGACAATGTAAGCTTCCACAAGTCAAACCTAGTAAGGCAGTGGTACGCAAACCATAACAGAATGGTGATGGAGTTCTTACCACCATACTCCCCATTCCTCAACCCTATTGAGGAATTTTTCTCAGCCTGGAGGTGGAAGGTGTATGTCCGAGAGCCACACACACAAGTGACCCTTCTGGCTGCAATGGATGCAGCATGCCAAGACATTACTGCAGATTCCTGCAGAGCATGGATTAGGCATGCAAGAAGATACTATCCACGCTGCCTTGCACGGGAGGACATCAGGTGTGACGTGGATGAGAATTTGTGGCCTAACAGACAGGAACGGGAAGAAGCTGAAGATCAGGATTGAGATTAGAATTTGGGGAGTTGTTCATATTTTTTTGTTTACCTACTGTATGACCTATGTTTATATTTTTGACCTATGTTTACTTACGTATTGTATTTCACCTTTGTTATGTGCAGTGCTGTCTTTTTTTTTTCTTTACGCACTGCAATGTCAATGTTTGCCAATAAAGAAGTCATTCTGTAAATGTGAATCTTGTCTTTTCCAATCAATCTTACACATATACATTATATGAGGTCAAATGTACAACACTTGTCATCACACCTAAACCACATTTTACATCAACATGTCCCTTCAAAGTGCACTATTCAATTGCCAACATGACTAATGAATTTGACTGTCTTATCCGTACACAATGACACAATGATTAAACATTCTGATGGCACTGACAAGTATATTGACACAAAAACTTGCTTTTGAGGGATGGACTAAGGATTTTGAGCAAGAGACTGGCTTTTGCAGGTGATCCACGGTGTTTTGCTATTTGTTCAAACTGTTTTGAGAAATGCACTTGATCTTCTGCAAATTGCAAGAATGATTGGAAAAATGTACCAAAGTGATTGAGAAAAACTGTAATAGGAGATTTGAGCGGAACAGTCGGCGTTTTAGCTCATTTCACGGGGCACTGGTTAATTTAACGTCCCCAAACCGACGATTGCGAATTAGTCGAGGATTATATTTACAAAATGATGGGTTTTTTTGTTTTTTAATCAATCTATGAGCTTTTTTGTGCTGGATTCCACTTTTTGTGCCTAGGAGGCACACCCAATGAATCAACACACTATCACAATCCATATCTTCTTTAATAATACAAACCATAATTCAAGCACAGACAGAACACCCACAAGTCCTTACACTCACACACTATTCAACACAGTTGACTTCCATGCAGCTACAGGATACACTCTTTATATGCCTGCAGACTTTGGCAAACCATTTAGAGACTTTAACCCTAAACACGCGTTTCTTTTTAGGAGGTGATTTGCTGCCGTTTTCAGAAGTTGTGGCATCAGAGTAGTCACAGGAGTCACTACAGGAGACACCCTCTGATGAATAGCTGTCAGCTTCAGAGGATGCACCATCAGAAGTTCCATTACTGGAGACTGATTCTTCCTCACATAATGAGGTATCATTTTCAACTGAGGTATCTGCACAAGAAGTATCACTAATAGACTCTTCAGAGGACTCTTGTTGCAAGGACTCTATGTATTCCACTGGGCTCTCCGTGGATTTAGTATCACAGATTTCCTTCTGTGAGGACTCACTCTCTTCTTCCACTTGGGACTCTGTATGTTTGTCCTTATTGGCCTCCCCTTCAGTTGACTTACTGTTAAGAGAAAGGCACAGAAGCTCCTCTGAGAAATTAATGTCTTTTTCTGGTAAGGTCCCGATGATTTCTTTTTGTGAGGGCTCACAGTCTATTTCCTCTAGAGATTGTGTGAATTGTCCTTTCAAGGACATGATGGCTTCTGCCTCAGAAGTCTCACTGGTTTCTGCCTCAGAGGACTCGCTGCATTCTGCCTTGAACACTTTTCCCATAAAGGATTTGATGTCTCCTTCTTTGGTGGGCTTCTCTTCCTTCTCCAAAGTCTTTGCCTCTTTCTGAGATGACCTTCTTATTTCTGATTCAAATAAGTTCTTTTCGTTTCTCTTCTCATTTGAATTATCAGCTGAAACCTCTGTGAACGCCAAACTGTTCATTTTTTCACACATTTTCAAGCTGCAAAAAACACAATGTGTAAATTAAAAAGTGTACAATAACAAAATATGCTCCTTGATTTTTGTACAAACATTTGCATGTTATTGGCCCAATTAATTTTTACAAGTTTCAAACTTAATTTTAATGCTAATGACCAGAAGGCTTTAACTGGTACAAATATTACATCTAATTAATGATACACAGTACTCAGGAGAATCAGCTATGTAGTGGGAGTTCGCTGTGCTGTGTGGTTTGATATGTCTCTTTAAATGTTTCAAAAACCTATAACCTCAATGATATCAAATAGAAATAATGTCACTCACTAGTCTTTGCTCTCCACTGTTCTCAGGTGCCCCATTGTTATAAAGTCATGCTGCAGGGCTTTCTCAGGAGAGATTCTCAGAAGATCATCAAAGTGGAATAATTTCTTAAGGAGATCATAAAGAGCCCTGCGGTCCTTCATTTCATTTTTGTCATTTGTTGGATTTGCCTGCCATTGGAATTAGTGATTTAATACAAAGATAATCAATCAGGAACAATGAAATTAATTATAACTGGTTAAAAAAAAGAGTGCTTACCGAAAACAATTGTGTTAGAGAATATCTAAAACACTGAGGAACATCTTTGAAGTTCTTTAAATTAGCTGGACCATATTCAGCTGGTGTCTGAAAGAACAAACCCAACAGTTAGTGAACATACACTTTTCCTGCCCTCCCAGCATTTCAGCAGATAGGAAAAGGATTTGAGATGTTACACCCAAATTCAAATATCCTTGGACACTTGGAAATAGTATGAGTGAGTAATATATTTATGTTTGCAGTGGTGGATAAGATCAGTATCAAAGTGCAGAGAACATGTGCTCACCTTTAATCTCCATGAATAACCAGAATGGTTTGCCACCTTTACAAAATATCTGCTGGTGTACCTCCCAGCATTTAATATGTAGTTTGGGGGCATACCCAGTAGATCTATTATGTGTCTCATCTGTAAACCAAACATTCACATTTGTTAAGAGGACATGCTCTAATTGCCTATAGATATTTTTGTCTAGTATACTTGCGTTTTGATATGATGAGTAATTGCGGATGGTTTGAGGGTTGTATAAAAACAAAAGGATTTGGCCAACTCCCCAAATATCAAGTGGATACGAGAAGGGGAGACTGAGCATAATTTCTGGAGCCCTAAAAACACAAGTCATAATAAAAAAATGTAAAATGTAAAAAATTAAAGAAAAAAAGATAACTTAATAATAATATTACTGCAGGAGAAATAAACCTCAGTCCAGATGCCTGCATGATGGTCCCTGTCCTGGCCTCATGGGTCCGAAGTGCCAGTCCAAAGTCGATTAGTTTAATTTTTAATCCTCTTTGGTCCACTAACATGATGTTGTCTGGTTTTAAGTCGGTGTGCAGGATTCCAAGTTTCTTGAGGTCTGATAGAGCCATAAACAGCTGGAAGAAAATTAAAACTTTTTCAAATTAAAACTAAGATGCTCTGTGATCAATTTATGCAAGTTGTAGAATATTATCACATTAAGGTTTGCTAAATAATAGTTTACCTGCTTTGCAATTGGTCGAATTTTAGACACACACAGTGGTTTGCCTTTTCTTAATTCAAGAGCATCAAAGAAGTCCATGCTCAGCATCTCATACACAAGACTGTTGTGTTAAAGAGTCCTGCGGTCCTTCATTTCATTTTTGTCATCTGTTGGATTTCCCTGCCATTGGAATTGGTGATTTAATACAAAGATAATCAATCAGGAACAATAAAATTAATTATAACTGGTTAAAAAAAAGAGTGCTTACCGAAAACAATTGTGTTAGAGAATATCTAAAACACTGAGGAACGTCTTTGAAGTTCTTTAAGTTAGCTGGACCATATTCAGCTGGTGTCTGAAAGAACAAACCCAACAGTTAGCGAACATACACTTTTCCTGCCCTTCCAACATTTCAGCAGACAGGAAAAGGATTTGAGATGTTACACCCAAATTCAAATATCCTTGGACACTTGCAATTAGTATGAGTGAGTAATATATTTATGTTTGCAGTGGTGGATAAGATCAGTATTAAAGTGCAGAGAACATGTGCTAACCTTTAATCTCCATGAATAACTGACTGCGATTAGGTATCGGGATGAAATCCTTGGACCAATTGTCAGAACCTGCGCTGGTGTAGTGGGACCTGGGTTCCTCCTGGTCCACGACAATGCCTGACCTCATGTGGCTAGAGTATGCAGGCAGTTCCTGGAGGATAAAGGAATTGATACCATTGACTGGCCCCAACGTTCACCTGACCTAAACCCAATAGAACACCTCTGGGACATTATGTTTAGGTCCATCCGGTGCCACCGGGTTGATCCTCAGACTGTCCAGGAGCTCAGTGATGCCCCGGGAGATCGCCCAGGACACCATTCGTCGTCTCATCAGGAGCCCCGATGTTGTCAGTCATGCGTAAAAGCACATGGGGACCACACAAAGTACTGAGAATCATTTTGAGTTGCTACAATGACATTTTGGCAAAATGGACCAGGCTGCTGCATCAGTTTTTCACTTTCATTTTTCACGTGTCTTTGATTCCCCCCCTCTATAGTGTGATCATTTTCATTTCTATCAAATTATGTAGCATCATTTTGATACTAATACATCACCTACTTTTTATCAGGAACGATATTCAAGATCATCCCCCCCCCCGTTTAGATCTGATGTGTTTTCGAAGTGTTCCTCTAATTTTTTGAGCAGTGTATTTATGAAAGCACAAGAAACATAATGCAATAAAGAGCGTTGAGCTGATTAACAGTTTAATGTTCTCCAAACAAATGTAGAACAGCTCACCTCTATCCCTTCAGCAAGAGACACCAAGACAGGGTAAGGCAGGTGTGAAGGAGAGACAGCCTCCACAGCAGCAAGGATGTCAGTGCTGAACCAAACAGGGTTGAGCTCGATGCTGATGTCCTTCGCCACTGGCAAATGAATCTGTAAGAGAAAGAAGAAAAACATGATTGACATATTGCTGACACGCCTGCAAATTAAAAAAAAAAAAAAAAATCAGGTTAAACACACAGACAGTGTTAAACTGGAGTAGAGACTTTGCGTGTGTCCTCATCAGTACCTTAGAGTCTGTTGTGACCGTGGTCCAGTCCAAAGGATTGCAGGGATGAGACATGCGAACAGGTCCCGTCACAACGACCTTCTGACTGAACCGTAATGCAGGAGGAGAGGGCCTGTCAAGAACCTGGGGCTTCTGCTCAGGAACCTGGTGGCAGCGATCGACAGCAGGTGTGTCAGGATCGGCATTCCCCCGTTGTCACTCTGGTGTGTCCACAAGGGAGAGAAATACAAGGAAAGACACCATTAGAATGTTATTGTCGCAAAAACATTTTCACAATTGGGAAAAAATTCTCAGGGGTGCAGAGGAAAGATCTCTGCAACAGAGAAGTAGGGGATCCCTGAAATGACAAAAGGTCAAAGATCAGAAAGGTGCAATCGAATTGTGTGTATGGACACAAAAGACAAGAAGTGCTTTATACAGCAATGTGAAATATTCTCACCCATCCATGCTGAGACGCAATGGTAGTCCTGTTGGAGCAAGTTCTGCAGGGTGGCGTCAGCACTCAGGTGGGAGGGAAGCCGAAGACAAACACCTGGACACCATCCAATCAGTGATTGAAGACCTCTAGACCTTGGACAATGTGTTTAGCTACAGAGATACCAACCTTGCAGAGATATCGACAGATTAATTACACAAATGTGATCGATTTTCGAATGAGCCAATATTAGCAGCCACGTCAGAATACCAATTATTAGTATTAGCCATTTGGAGTCACATGCAGATCTTAATGGGGACAATGGTTTAGGTTACTTTGCCCCCGCAATTAACAACTTAACCAGCACAATGGTAAAAATGTTAAAATAAAACGCTATTGATGTCAGACGGCGTTAATATCAATCACGGCAGCATTACCAGATATTAGCAACGTGGACCACAAGAACAATGTAACGAAAATAACACAGAAGCGGTCAATTCTTTACACTGAGACACAGAATAGTATGATTGTGAAGCTTTAGGTGGAATTAGTTCATTTAGCGGTTGTGAAAGTAATTGGAACGAGCAGCGCGACGTAGGAGATGCGTACTTATGTGAAGCGCAAGGGTGGGACTGTATCAATTGAAGTGGCGTTGGATTTACGTACCATGGGAAATTCGAAAGCTGCCATTTGAAATAGTGTTCGCCAATATTAGCATCCACGTGCGAATACCGATTATTCTGCCCTCGGCTAAGTGCTTTAGCGTCGGCAGCGAGCTAAATATATGGCATCAGCGACCACTCATGAATCGTTCTTTGGTTTTACTAATCCATTTTATTTTGTAAAACTGTGAGAAAAGAATCACAAAACACAACGTTTAGCTCCGACGCAAGAACACACATTCACACTCAATTCTGTGTGCAGAATAACCGACCCGAGGTCCCAACACTAGCAATACGCAGCATTTCGAACAACAACTACAACAGTAAAAGACAACATCAACTTACAGATCATGCCCTTGAAAGGTGCAAAGGTAAAAGAGTGACCAGACTCGATCCAGGAGCAACATATCTTTCATATTCTGCGGCACGTTTTCCTCGTGCTTGACGCACTTCCTGTTTTCAACCTACGCCATTAGATGGTAGTGTAACCAGATTAGCTGTAAATTGAAAAGTTAAATCTGTTGGAAAATAAACCTCCAGAAAAGGAATAAAATAAGAACACAAACAGAGGGACAGAATACCGACTATTAGCATTAGCCATTTGGAGTCACATGCAGATCTTAATGGCGACAATGGTTTAGGTTACTTTGCCTCCGCAATTAACAACTTAACCAGCACAATGGTAAAAATGTTAAAATAAAACGCTATTGATGTCAGATGGCGTTAATATTAATCACAGAAGCATTACCAGATATTAGCAACATGGACCACAAGAACAATGTAATGAAAATAACACAGAAGCAGTCAATTCTTTACACTGAGACTGATGAGAATTGTCTTTATCTTGTTAAAACGGGACATCAGAGGGGGTTGATGATCGTATTTGCATGAAGAATGGGAACTTTGATCTGGCCACCTGGGAAAATAATGGAAAAGAAGGACTGTACAAACACTAAATGGGACTGGAAGAAGAGGACGAGGTCATCCCAGTAGGGGATCTGGATTGGATTGCATGAACATTGTGAATTTGCATGTGTGTTACTATAAAAGACTGGGCCAAGGGATAGTTAGGTCGTCAGACTTCGTGCCCTGACAATTAACTCTGTTGTTGCTAGGGCAGGGGTCGGCAACCCGCGGCTCTGGAGCCGCGTGTGGCTCGTTAGCGCCGCCCTAGTGGCTCCCTGGAGCTTTTTCAAAATATGAAAATGTAAAAAGATGGTGTGAATATATGTTTTGTTTTAATATAATTTCTGTAGGAGGAAAAACACAACAAACATTCTTCAAGTTTTGCTGTAAAAATGTGTATAATAAGTATTTAATTTCAAGATCTCATTACAATCGTGCAGCAGAGTGGTCACGTGCTGCCTCATTCTCTCCAGGATGCTGCAGGGAAAACAAACATTTAATCATGATTGCTCATTATGTATTCGTAGCCTACTGATTATTTTAAAAATAGGCTAATATAGACACTTACAACATGTGTTGCCTTCATAATAAGGTTTTTATAAGGCTTTAATTTATTGCAGCTCCAGACAGATTTGGTTTTTGTTTTTTTTGGTCCAATGTGGCTCTTTCAACATTTTGGGTTGCCGACCCCTGTGCTAGGGATATGAACTGGCCCGGAGCTCTGTAATATTTGTGTCTCGAATTGGTTCTATTGTTAAATACATTTTGAAATTGGTACTTTTCTTCTCGAAGTCTTCATTCAAAGAACACGCGGATTAGCAGCTACACTTGAAAGGTATTGCGATCCAACAAGACAAAGAATAGTGTGATTGTGAAGCTTTAGCTGGAATTAGTTCATTTAGCAGTTGTGAAAGTAATTCAAGATTCAAGAGTACTTTATTGATTCCTTTAGGGGGTGTCCATCAGGGAAATTAGCATCTCCAAAAAAACGTACTGTTACGATACATGGTGGTAGCGGACCCGAACGCAGCGCCAGGACACAGTGGTGGGGAGGTCAAAGGCTTTATTTACAGGGAAGGGGAGCACACATTAACAGAAACAGTCCTCCTGGACCGCAAGGGGATCGGGAGGCAGCGTCCGCCCGTCCCAGGTCCATTGGCGAGTCCCCAAACCAGACGCAGTCCCCCTGGACTGCCGCGAACTCGGAACACCGGTGAGTCCAACACGCCGCAGTCCTCCTGGACCGGCGAGGACTCGGGAGTCCGGCGCAACACGCTCGCCTCACGAACGTGCCCCGAGACACTGAGGGCAGAGGCAGTCCTCCTAGACTGCAAGGGGAGCAGGAGCGGTCCTCCAGGAGACACGGAACAGGAACAGGAGCGGCCCTCCAGGAAAACCGGGAGCACAGGAATAGGAGCGGCCCTCCAGGGCAACAGGAACACAGGAACAGGAGCCAACACCAAGGAACCCAAACAAGCTCCCACACTAGACCAACAAACATACTCCCTACACAAACAGACACCCCGGCACTGACAGGCAGGCACAACCTGCTTAAATAGGCAGCAAGATGTAAATTGCCTACAGGTGCGCCCGCCTGCAGTGCCAGCTGCACCCAATTGTGCTCAACACCACACCCTGCAGGCCAAAGACAGACACAAACCAGAAATCCCAACACGTACAGCACTGTACAAAAGTACCCACCACCATTACACACCATTAAACCTATTAAAAATAATAAAAATAGAATAAAATAAGAAATAAAATAGAATAAATTAAAAATAGAATATAAATATAAAACTATAAAAAATGTAAATAAATGAAGAGGGGTTGAACAGTCTGATGGCTCGGGGGATGAATGAGTTCCCCAGTCTGTTTGTCCTGAATTTGGGGAGGCGCAGCCTCTGGCTGATCAGGCTTCTCTGGCTGTGGATGACAGTGTGCACAGGGTGGCGGACATTGTCCATGATGCTCCGCAGTTTGTCAATAGTTCTCCTCTCTGCCACTGTCGCCAGAGGTTTCAGCTTCATCCCCACCACCGAGCTGGCCCGCCTGATCAGCTTCTCCAGCCTGGAGAGGTCCGCTTTTGTCACACTCCCCCCCCCCTAGCACACCACAGCGTAGGACAGGATGCTGGCGACCACAGATTGGTAGAACATCCAGAGGAGTTTCCTGCAGATGTTGAAGGATCTGAGTCCCCTTAGGAAGTACATCCTGCTCTGGGTCTTCTTGTACAGCTGCCTTGTGTTGCTTATCCAGTCCAGCCTATTGTCCAGCCACAGCCCAAGATATTTGTAGGTCTGCACGCCCTCCACCTCCTCCGTTCCTATCTGAACTGGCCTAGGTCTCGGTCGGTCCCTCCCAAAGTCAATGACCAGTTCTATAGTTTTGGAGGTGTTGAGCTGCAGGCTGTTGTTGTGGCACCAGGCCACAAAGTCCCTCACCATGCACCGGTACTCCTCCTCTTCGTCGTCTCTGATACATCCAACGATGGCTGGGTCATCTGCGAACTTCTGGATATGACACATTTCGGAGTTGTAACAGAAGTCCGAGGTGTACAGAGTGAAGAGGATGGGGGACAGCAGTCCCCTGTGGAGCACTGATGCTGCTGACCACAGTGTCAGACGTGATGTCCTTCATCCTGACGAACTGCGGCCTGTCGGTGAGGTAGCTGGAGATCCAAGCAACCAGGCAGGGGTCCACTCGCATCTGTAGAAGCTTGTCCTGTGTGAGAAGAATTATTGTTGTTATTACTATTATCGTTTAAATGCTAGGATGAGTAGATTTAGAGTGTTTAAGGAATGTTTAAGAAAAGGAATGTATGAGTGTTTGAATCAAGTATTGGAGCTGTTATGTACCCAGCACTAAGAGGTACCATGTTCAAGGACACGAGGAAGTCGTAAAGATAGGAAGAGAAGGAATCGTGAGGTCAGATTGACATAAATCCTGTGTGCACCAAATAAAAGAGGTGAGCGAGCAGCAGACGAACGGAGTTGACAAAGGAAGCTTGAACTGCTGCTCGACTCTCCCTTGCAAGGAACTCCTGTTGTTTGCGTGGTTGATCTGAGTCTGGTGAACAAACAGTGTGGGTGATCAAAACTTCACCCATACACCTGTAGGACAAGGGGCTGGATCGTGTTGAAGGCACTCGAGAAATCCAAAAAGAGGATTCTCGCTGTGCCACTCCCCTTGTCCAGATGCGAGTGGACTCGGTGCAGCAGGTAGATGATGGCGTCTTCTACACCGACCTTGTCCCGGTAGGCGAACTGTAAGGAGTCCTCAGCGTGCTGCACCTGGGGCCTGAGGAGGTTGAGGAAGAGCCGCTCCAGAATCTTCATCAGATGTGAGGTGAGTGCCACCGGCCAGAAGTCGTTCAGCTCACTCGGTCTGTTCTTCTTGGGGACTGGAATGATGCAGGACGTCTTCCATAAGGTGGGCACTTTCCCCAGCTCCAGGCTGAGGTTGAAGACCCGTTGTAGCGGCTCCCCAAGTTCAGCAGCGCAGGTCTTGAGGAGCCGGGGACAGACTCTATCCTGGTCAGCTGCTTTTCGGGGCCGGAGCTTCCTCAGTTCTGACCCTCACCTGGTCAGCCGTGAAGCAGGGAGGATGTGGGGATGGTGAGAGCAGGGGAATGGGGGTGGTAGAGGGTGGAAGGGTGGTAGGAGGGAGGTCAGTAGAGAGAGGGGAGGTGGAGGAGGGAGGAGGGGAGGTGGGGTTGGGGGAAGTTGTGGTGGGTGGCGGGTTGGAGGGAGGGGGGGTAGAGGGGAGCTGGGCTGCTAAGGTGGGGGGCAGAGGATTGGAGTGGAGTGGGCTGACTGAACCTGTTGAAGAATTGGTTCAGGTCGTTTGCCCTCTCCACTCCACCCCCTTCCGTGCTGGTCTTGGCTTTGTGACCAGTGATGGTCCTGACACCTTCCCAGACGTCCCGCATGTTGTTATCAGCCAGCTTCTTCTCCACCTTCTTCCTGTAGGTGTTCTTCGACTCCTTCAAGAAACGTTTCACTTCCCTCTGCGCTTCTTTCATCTCCTCCCCTTGACTTCCTGTGTTACCCATGGCTTATTGTTAGGATAACACTGTACAGTCTTGGTGGGGACAACCACATCTACACAGAAATTGAGGTAGTCTGTGAGACGGTCGGTCATCCCATCTATGTCCTCTTTATGTTCCCCCAGCAGTACATCCCAGTCCGTGGTGTTAAAGCAGTCCTTCAGAGCCTCCTCTGCTTCAGGAGTCCATCTCCTGATGGAGCGGTGGAGGCTGCCTGCCTAATTAAAACGAACAACGTGATGACGGCATTAATATCAATCACGGCAGCATTACCAGATATTAGCAACGTGGACTCCAAGAACAATGTAATGAAAATAACACAGAAGCGGTCAATTCTTTACACTGAGACAAAGAATAGTGTGATTGTGAAGCTTTAGCTGGAATTAGTTCATTTAGCATTTGTGAAAGTAATTAAAACGAGCAATGCGATGTGGGACATGCGTACTTATGTAAAGCGCAAGGATGGGACTGTATCAATTGAAGTGGCGGTAGATTAACGTACAATGGGAAATTTGAAAGCTGCCATTTGAAATAGTGTTATTTTCCCAATTAATGTGACACATACACGCAGTCCCTCCCATACCCACAGGCTGTGAGCTGCACCACCCCTCCACCCCACACACAGATTCGCGATCAGGACCACCCGTTTTCAAAAGCCGTTTTGGACTGCTTAACACCGTCCAAATCTATGGAGTCTGAGCATGTTTGAACCACAAGACTTTGAAATATAACCGTGTCAAGTTTCATAATTTTAGCTTACCCGGTGACAGAGAAACGAGTTAACCATGAAGCGTTTGTCAGTTCTAAGGCGTTTTCCCCCGCTCTCTTCTGCATTGAGTTAATAGGAGATTTGAGCGGAACAGTCGGCGTTTTAGCTCGTTTTACGGGGCACTGGTTAATTTAACGTCCCCAAACCAACGATTGCGAATTAGTCGAGGATTATATTTTCAAATGATGGTTTTTTTTTTGTTTTTTAATCAATCTATGAGCTTTTTTGTGCTGGATTCCACTTTTTGTGCCTAGGAGGCACACCCAATGAATCAACACACTATCACAATCCATATCTTCTTTAATAATACAAACCATAATTCAAGCACGGACAGCACACCCACAAGTCCTTACACTCACACACTATTCAACACAGTTGACTTCCATGCAGCTACAGAATACACTCTTTATATGCCTGCAGACTTTGGCAAACCATTTAGAGACTTTAACCCTAAACACGCGTTTCTTCTTAGGAGGTGATTTGCTGCTGTTTTCAGAAGTTGTGGCATCAGAGTAGTCACAGGAGTCACTACAGGAGACACCCTCTGATGAATAGCTGTCAGCTTCAGAGGATGCACCATCAGAAGTTCCATTACTGGAGACTGATTCTTCCTCACATAATGAGGTATCATTTTCAACTGAGGTATCTGCACAAGAAGTATCACTAATAGAATCTTCAGAGGACTCTTGTTGCGAGGACTCTATGTATTCCACTGGGCTCTCCGTGGATTTAGAATCACAGATTTCCTTCTGTGCGGACTCACTCACTTCTTCCACTTGGGACTCTGTATGTTTGACCTTATTGGCCTCCCCTTCAGTTGACTTACTGTTAAGAGCAAGGCACAGAAGCTCCTCTAAGAAATTAATGTCTTTTTCTGGTAAGTTCCCAGTGACTTCCTTCTGTGAGGACTCACTTTCTTCTTTCACATGGGACTCTGTATGTTTGGCCTTATTGGCCTCCCCTTCAGTTGACTTACTGTTAAGAGAAAGGCACAGAAGCTCCTCTGAGAAATTGATGTCTTTTTCTGATAAGTTCCCAATGACTTCCTTCTGTGAGGACTTACTCTCTTCTTCTACTTGGGACTCTGTATGTTTGTCCTTATTGGCCTTCCCTTCAGTTGACTTACTGTTAAGAGAAAGGCACAGAAGCTCCTCTGGGAAATTGATGTCTTTTTCTGGTAAGGTCCCGATGATTTCTTTTTGTGAGGGCTCACAGTCTATTTCCTCTAGAGATTGTGTGAATTGTCCTTTCAAGGACATGATGGCTTCTGCCTCAGAGGTCTCACTGGTTTCTGCCTCAGAGGACTCGCTGCATTCTGCCTTGAACACTTTTCCCATAAAGGATTTGATGTCTCCTTCTTTGGTGGGCTCTGTATGTTTGACCTCATTGGCCTCCCCTTCAGTTGACTTACTGTTAAGAGCAAGGCACAGAAGCTCCTCTAAGAAATTAATGTCTTTTTCTGGTAAGTTCCCAATGACTTCCTTCTGTGAGGACTCACTCTCTTCTTCTACTTGGGACTCTGTATGTTTGGCCTTATTGGCCTCCCCTTCAGTTGACTTACTGTTAAGAGAAAGGCACAGAAGCTCCTCTGGGAAATTGATGTCTTTTTCTGGTAAGGTCCCGATGATTTCTTTTTGTGAGGGCTCACAGTCTATTTCCTCTAGAGATTGTGTGAATTGTCCTTTCAAGGACATGATGGCTTCTGCCTCAGAAGTCTCACTGGTTTCTGCCTCAGAGGACTCGCTGCATTCTGCCTTGAACACTTTTCCCATAAAGGATTTGATGTCTCCTTCTTTGGTGGGCTTCTCTTCCTTCTCCAAAGTCTTTGCCTCTTTCTGAGATGACCTTCTTATTTCTGATTCAAATAAGTTCTTTTCGTTTCTCTTCTCATTTGAATTATCAGCTGAAACCTCTGTGAACGCCAAACTGTTCATTTTTTCACATATTTTCAAGCTGCAAAAAACACAATGTGTAAATTAAAAAGTGTACAATAACAAAATATGCTCCTTGATTTTTGTACAAACATTTGCATGTTATTGGCCCAATTAATTTTTACAAGTTTCAAACTTAATTTTAATGCTAATGATCCGGAAGGCTTTAACTGGTACAAATATTACATCTAATTAATGATACACAGTACTCAGGACAATCAGCTATGTAGTGGGAGTTCGCTGTGCTGTGTGGTTTGATATGTCTCTTTAAATGTTTCAAAAACCTATAACCTCAATGATATCAAATAGAAATAATGTCACTCACTAGTCTTTGCTCTCCACTGTTCTCAGGTGCCCCATTGTTATAAAGTCATGCTGCAGGGCTTTCGCAGGAGAGATTCTCAGAAGATCATCAAAGTGGAATAATTTCTTAAGGAGATCATAAAGAGCCCTGCGGTCCTTCATTTCATTTTTGTCATTTGTTGGATTTGCCTGCCATTGGAATTAGTGATTTAATACAAAGATAATCAATCAGGAACAATGAAATTAATTATAACTGGTTAAAAAAAAGAGTGCTTACCGAAAACAATTGTGTTAGAGAATATCTAAAATACTGAGGAACGTCTTTGAAGTTCTTTAAATTAGCTGGACCATATTCAGCTGGTGTCTGAAAGAACAAACCCAACAGTTAGTGAACATACACTTTTCCTGCCCTCCCAGCATTTCAGCAGATAGGAAAAGGATTTGAGATGTTACACCCAAATTCAAATATCCTTGGACACTTGGAAATAGTATGAGTGAGTAATATATTTATGTTTGCAGTGGTGGATAAGATCAGTATTAAAGTGCAGAGAACATGTGCTCACCTTTAATCTCCATGAATAACCAGAATGGTTTGCCACCTTTACAAAATATCTGCTGGTGTACCTCCCAGCATTTAATATGTAGTTTGGGGGCATACCCAGTAGATCTATTATGTGTCTCATCTGTAAACCAAACATTCACATTTGTTAAGAGGACATGCTCTAATTGCCTATAGATATTGTTGTCTAGTATACTTGCGTTTTGATATGATGAGTAATTGTGGATGGTTTGAGGGTTGTATAAAAACAAAAGGATTTGGCCAACTCCCCAAATATCAAGTGGATACGAGAAGGGGAGACCGAGCATAATTTCTGGAGCCCTAAAAACACAAGTCATAATAAAAAAATGTTATATGTAAAAAATTAAAGAAAAAAAGATAACTTAATAATAGTATTATTACTGCAGGACAAATAACCTCAGTCCAGATGCCTGCATGATTGTCCCTGTCCTGGCCTCATGGGTCCGACGTGCCAGTCCAAAGTCGATTAGTTTAATTTTTAATCCTCTTTGGTCCACTAACATGATGTTGTCTGGTTTTAAGTCGGTGTGCAGGATTCCAAGTTTCTTGAGGTCTGATAGAGCCATAAACAGCTGGAAGAAAATTAAAACTTTTTAAAATTAAAACTAAGATGCTCTGTGATCAATTTATGCAAGCTGTAGAATATTATCACAGAAAGGTTTGCTAAATAATAGTTTACCTGCTTTGCAATTGGTCGAATTTTAGACACACACAGTGGTTTGCCTTTTCTTAATTCAAGAGCATCAACGAAGTCCATGCTCAGCATCTCATACACAAGAGAGAGCTGACTGTTGTGTTGAAAATGGTCCAAGAGCTTCACAAAGTGTGCATGATTCACACGAAGACTGGAATGGATGCGTTCCAATATCATTTTCTGTGAAGGATAAACATGACTGATAAAAGACCAAAATATGGGCTAGAGAACAATTGTTTTCAAGGAAGTGGTTATTGCCATTTTCAGAAACAATTATTATTGTTTATTAAATTATTTTTCCTTACTTCTCTTTGGCCACTTTCAAATTCCTTGGAATCCTTGATGAACTTGATCGCCACAGTCGCTTTTGTATTCATGTTTTGGCACCTGGCTACTTGACCAAATGCTCCTTCACCTATAATCTCCTGCACAACAAACCCAGACTTCCTGCTGTGTAGAACATCACCAGCACTGACTGTAAAGAGACAATCACCATGGAGGGAAACCATTCAGTCAACATGAAAACATCAAACACACAATTGAAGCATTATCCGTGTCCTTGTAATAATGGCAAGATGTAGCCGTCCAATCCTGGGATCTACTGTATATACCGAGAACTTATTTACAAATAGCATACAAGTGCTGGAATTGGGACCTGATCTACGATGCCAATAAATCCTACAAAACTTAACGTGTATAGTACAGTACAATATTCCTGTTGGGAAAATCAGCAGTGACGCTGCTGTGCCAACTGTGTCATGCGACCTCCTAAAGACATGTTTTACATTATAAATACAGTTTGAAGTCTTACCTTTATTTATTGTTGATGGCATTATTTCTGAAATGAAAATTCAATTTGGTTAATATGTTGGTAATTGTAACAATTTATTAGTAATGTTGTAATCTTGTCAAGAAAAATGCCATCACAATGGGACAGCTGGAGTACTGCCGTGGCTGGTGTACCACCAAAAAGGGAAGGAGGCAGGACCAAATCTAACACTAGACAATAACTACCACATCAAATTGCCATGCCATCAAAATGTCAGGTTGTTGCATTTACGATCATTTGAACAGGTCAAATTTTGTAAGGGTAAGTTTTCTAAATTACATAAACATTGAGAGCAGTCATGCTAAGATAGCTTGTCAAGCCTCCACTAGCCACCATACTTTTGTTGCCTCACTGTACATGCAAGTTTTTGGTACAGTATTGGGTGTTACCTCAGTCAGATCCAATCTAATGCTATTAAAAAGGTCTGTTCTTGTTGCATTAATAGATTTTAGTACACTTATTTTAATTCAGCAGATCCATATACTTTTCTGTAGATATATATAAAATTATAATGTTTACAGTAACTGACTGAGTTTGATGTAAAGGGTTGCCTTTTATCTTCAAAGTATAAGTGATATTACAGTATTAAAGGATTTTTGCATTAATAGATTTTAAAACACTGTAATTCAGAAGATCCATTTATTTTTGTGTCGATATATATAATTATACTACTTACAGTGACTGACTCAGTTTGATGTGAAGGGTTGCCTTTTATCTTCAAAGTATAAGTAATATTACAGTAATGGGGCATCCCCATCCTAAACAGCTAGTCAAGAAACTACCATCACAACCAAAGCTGAGGCTTGTTCGAGGCAGCAGACGATGGTATCTCCTCTTTGGCCATGTCAAAAATTTTGTTTCATTTTCCCTCTTTCTGTCATTTCCCTTCTGGGTGTTGGGGGGGGGGGGGGGGGGGTCGTGTGGTGGACACATAGGGGTGTATCTCACACCCAGGTGATGCATGGGGTGATGGGCGTGGTTAGCCTTTGATTTGATGCACTGTTCGACGCGCCATTTAGTATATTCTGGTGGATGCAGAATAAAGACATCCAAACCATCTGCTCTGTCCGAGTCGTTCCTCATCCTGCCACATTGGTGACCCTGTTTTGAACATGTACGAGGCAGCAGAGATCGTATCTCCTCTTCGGCCATGTCGCCCCAACACACGCAGCCAGCTAGTTTCACCGCGTCCGTGAAGCAGCCTGACTTCTGGCAGAGCGACCCGGCCCCGTGGTTCCAGCATGTCGAAGTGCTGTTCCACCTGCGAGGAGTCACCGAGGAGGACTCCAGATATTATTTGGTGGTCGCGGCTCTGGACCAGCAATCCACTCGCCACGTCATACAGCTGCTGCGGGACCCGCTGCGTGCCGAGGATGTGCCCAAGACTGCGGTGATTACCCCGTTTGGGCTTTTTGAGTTCCTGCGCATGCCCTTTGGCCTGAAGGGGGATGCACAGACCTTACAGACATTACTTCTTTCAGGGGGCCTCAGTTTGTCTCGGAACTCTGGGCATCTATGGCTAGATTATTGGGTACACAGGTTCACCGTACCACCGCGTACCATCCTTAGGCTAACGGGCTATGTGAACGCTTTCACCGTTCACTCAAGGCTGCATTCCGTGCCGCGCTTTCGGATGACAGCTGGGTGGATCGTTTACCTTGGGTGATGCTCGGTTTGCGTTCAACTCCTAAAGAGGATTTGGATGCTTCGCCTGCGGAATTGGTCTTGGGACAACCGCTTCGTGTTCCAGGGGAATTTCTGCCAGAGAGCGGCCTCCTTGTAACTTTCCTGCCAGAAGTTCCTTTTCGGCCGAGTCTACTCTGGCTCCATCCCCCGTGCTCCACTGTTTTACATGGTCGTTTGTACCGATGGACTTGGCAGCGGCTCGCTTTGTTTTCGTACGACGTGACGCCCACCGGTCACCCCTTCGCCCTCCGTACGACGGCCCATTCCGGGTGCTCGAGACGGGGGCAAAGAGTTTCGTGCTTGATATGGGAGGTCGGTCGGAGCGGGTCACATTGGATAGGCTGAAGCCTGCGCATTTGCTGGTTGGGCAGGATGTGCTGTCGGCTCAGGTCCCCCCGTCGGGGCCGTTCTCCTTCTAAGGTCCAGAATGTCCCGTCTGATGATCTTTGTTCTAATTTATAGCCCGCTGTGGACTTTAGTGCTTTATAACAGCAGTGCTTTATAACAGCAATGTAAAATATTCTCACCCATCCATGCTGAGACGCAATGGTAGTTCTGTTGGAGCAGGTTCTGCAGGGTGGCGTCAGCACTCAGGCGGGAGGAAAGCCGAAGACAAACACCTGGACACCATCCAATCAATGATTGAAGACCTCTAGACCTTGGACAATGTGTTTAACCATGAATAAAGCTACAGAGAAACCGACCTTGCAGAGATATCGACAGATTAATTACAGAAATGTGAACAATTTTCGAATGAGCCAATATTAGCAGCCACGTGCGAATACCGATTATTACCATTAGCCATTTGGAGTCACATGCAGATCTTAATGGGGACAATGGTTTAGGTTACTTTGCCTCCGCAATTAACAACTTAACCAGCACAATGGTAAACATGTTAAAATAAAACGCTATTGATGTCAAACGGCGTTAATATCAATCACGGCAGCATTACCAGATAATAGTAACGTTAACCACAAGAACAATGTAATGAAAATGACACAGAAGCGGTCAATTCTTTACACTGAGAGACAGAATAGTATGATTGTGAAGCTTTAGCTGGAATTAGTTCATTTAGCAGTTGTGAAAGTAATTAAAACGAGCAATGCGATGTAGGAGATGCGTACTTATGTGAAGCGCAAGGGTGGGACTGTATCAATTGAAGTGGCGGTGGATTCACGTACAATGGGAAATTCGAAACCTGCCATTTGAAATTGTGTTATTTTCCCAGTTAATGTGACACACACAGGCAGCCCCTCCCATACCCACAGGCTGTGAGCTGCACCGCCCCTTCACCCCACACACAGATTCGCGATCAGGACCACCCGTATTCAAAAGCCGTTTTGGACTGCTTAACACCGTCCAAATATATGGAGTCTGAGCATGTTAGAACCACAAGACTTTGAAATATAACTGTGTCAAGTTTCATAAATTTAGCTTACCCGGTGACAGAGAAACAACGAGTTAACCATGAAGCGTTTGTCAGTTCTGAGGCGTTTTCCCCCGCTCTCTTCTGCATTGAGTTAATAGGAGATTTGAGCGGAACAGTCGGCGTTTTAGCTCGTTTTACGGGGCACTGGTTAATTTAACGTCCCCAAACCGACGACTGCGAATTAGTCGAGGTTTATATTTACAAAATGATGGGTTTTTTTGTTTTTTAATCAATCTATGAGCTTTTTTGTGCTGGATTCCACTTTTTGTGCCTAGGAGGCACACCCAATGAATCAACACACTATCACAATCCATATCTTCTTTAATAATACAAACCATAATTCAAGCACGGACAGCACACCCACAAGTCCTTACACTCACACACTATTCAACACAGTTGACTTCCATGCAGCTACAGAATACACTCTTTATATGCCTGCAGACTTTGGCGGCCCTCGACCCGTACGACGTGCAAAACCAAGTGTAGACAAGTGTAGACGAATTGTGGCAAAGTCAAGTCTTTTGACAGGGATCCGCGAGCATAAAGTGCCTAACTGCTCTTGGCATGTCAAATGTCCCAAATGGTTATAAATATCTGTCAAAATCTTTCATTGAAATGTAAGCCATCAAGCTATTGAGCCATCTGCTGGATGGAAAAATGAATGCAGGGCAAAGCGATGACGGTCTGTGGGTGTAGTAGTATTTGAACACACAAGTGATGTTATTTGTGCAGTCAGAAATTGAAAAGATGGTAAAGAATACCATGCCCGGGCCTGTTGTTGCTTGCTGTAGTTGAGGAATAACATTTGTCATGCAAGAAAAACAGTGATGATGCTGTCATTGGTCCCTTGCAGGTTCCTACATTGTGGTGGCCCAGAAGACTTTGCCAGGTGTCTTGGAAATGGAGGCGTCCTATGTTTGGAAATGAATAAAGCACTGACTGTGATTAAAGAGAGGTGGCCCCACCCAGGTGACACTGAAGAGCAAGAACACTTAATTTCCCAATGAGTGCTACAAAATAAAAATAAAAAAGCTGTTGCCAGCCTTATTTTATTATTTTTTTAATGGCCTCAAGGTCCTGCATGTCTCGGGTGTGGACTGGAAAGTCATCCGGGTGTGAAAGAATACAAATGAGACATGTGCATTGTATTCAAAGAAGCATTTATTGTCAAGTGCAAAGAAGAATTTATTGTCAAGTGCAGTCAATAAAACACTCCAATCTTCTTCGCTTATACCTGGAAATGAGGTCCCAAAAGAATGTCCACAGCCCTTTGAAAGTCTACAAAAGTGTCAAAAGTCTGGCCTTCAAGTCCTGGAGACGATGACTTTTTGCTGTTTGGACAGTAAGTCTTTTTTCTGTATTTGTTGTGGCCTTTAGTTGGTTGACCACACAGTGCACAGATGTGCACTTTGAAAGCGGTAGGCTCAGTGCCACTGTGCTCCACCCATCTCCTCTTGTAAAAAGTGGATCGAGCTGGCGACCATTGATGCCGGGGGGGGTTGGGACGGTTTGTGTTTGGAAAAAGCGAGAGGGACTGTTGGAAGTGTTGCCTGGATTTGACCGGATGAGCAGACAGGCACAGGCTGTGGGACAAAAGTACCTTTGCGTGGTGTCGTCTGGGATGGTGCGGGTGATGGTGGTTCTGGCTGTGGGGCGGGGGGAGAGGGGGATGTAACTGTGTGACTAAGAGGTGGTAAATAAGGGGCCGCATCTGTGCGACCGTGTCGATATTTAAGTTTCCTGGTCCCCGCCAGAGATGGAGTGACCTCGTAGGTCACCTGAGGTCGACTGGTGTGCGGTCTTTCAAGAGGTAGCTCCAGCGCCGGGGGTTGACTGCACTGCGCGATGCTCTGATGGCGTCGGAGGACAGATAGACCTTGGTCAGTCACATTGGCAGCTGACAAGGCCTCCTGTCGCCTGATAAAGTGCGCAATGGATTTACTGTTTATTTTCAGTAGAGGAATCCCCAGCTTGCTGAGCTCGGCATCATCCACAGTGACTCTCTGTTGGACACGCTGGTATAATCTGGTCAAGAGATGTTTGTGCGGCAGCCCGCCAGCCTTTGCTCTGCAGTGCGGGTGCAGCCACAGCTGTTTGACGAAGCAGTACATCAGCCTGTTCTTCCTGGAGTCCAGCAGGTGGGCAGCCGAATGTCGTTTGCTGAACTTGAGCTTTTGCACCAAAGACGATTCAGCAGGGTCTCCGTTGGTGCGGCCGAAGAGAGCGTTGCCCCAGCGTGCAGAGTACAGGCTGTCAAACTGGTGAATGCTTCGGTCGTGGAGATGGAGCCCGTTCCATGCAGCAATGACCCTCTGCCTTGTAGAGTTGCTGATGGCGAGCTTTCCCTCTTCCAACGCAACGTCCACCAGGAGTCTGCTGAGCTCCTCCACGTGCTCGTACCCCGGGAGATGATTTGGACCGCACACGTCCTCGGCGCAGGGGTCAAAGTCATCGGCGACAGCCTGGTCAGTGAGGTGCAGGTTCCTAGGGAGAGGAGTCAGGCGATCGTCAACGGCATCCGAAATGTATCCCGCGTCACCGTCCGGGGGATCGTCGTCGCGGGAAGCCTCGTCTACCTCCCCCTCGTCCGCTGGGCCCTCGTCCCCCTCGTCCTCATCAGTTTGCAGTGTGTTTGTAGTCTGAGCATAATGTTCAGGAACATTGAAAGTGTCTGTCGATTGGCAAAACAAGTACTCAAGACCGATTCGCTCCCCACCGGGCGGCACAGGAGCCCTGTAGTTGGCATCCTCCACCACCCCAAACAGCTGCTGACACCTCTCATTGAGACGATGCACCAGCGGCGACACGTAGACGAGGTGCTGTCGTCCCTGTTGTCCTCTGACACTGGCAGACTCCCTGTCGGCATTCCAACGTGCAATCCCAGCCAGGAGGTACACTTGAAATGGGACGGCTGCACAGTGGGGTCCTGGAATCATGCTGGGCAGGAAGGAGTGGAAGCCCTCCAGGCTGTTGCTCCCCCTGTCTGTGGCGTAGCGCGGCAGACTCGCACCGTTGCGGGTAACGTGTTTTTTTATGGTGTACATGTTCCGCCCAGGAGGGTCCTGGATGCACTCGAGGTGCTTCTGTTGATTTTGCCAGACGTGATCGATGTCGTCGTTACCCTTGAACAGATGGACCTGGTTGTCGTCCATTCCCGCCGGTCCTTTCAGAGTGTCGATGACCTTCTGGACACGCACAAAGGTTTCCTGGGCCCCAACTGTGATTCTTCTCACATAATGGGACAGGTCCCTTTTGGTGACATGCCTTTCGATCAGCTGGCTATCTGAAAGGGAGTCGGCCCTGTCCGGGAGTCCCGCACGCACCGCCTGCAAGAGGAGCGCCACGTCGTCCTTGTTGTAGGAGAAGACGGCGGCCGACAAAGCGGATTTAAAGAGGGCATACTTGGAATGGTGATCCGTCCGAACAGCCGCGTCAAATCTGTGGATCCAATGGAAGATGTCCAGACGGATCAGCATGCCTCTGGCGACCCACTTGTCAAAGAGCTGCTCCAAAGAGGAGACTCCGAGAGCCCGACAACAGCCGCGGTCCACGTACATCAGTACCGGAGCCGCCTCTCCTGCCCTTTGGTAGCGCTCCATGAGCCCTTCGGCCATCGGCCGCATCTTCTCCAAAGACTCCTCGCAGGTCAGTACGGACATGAGGATCTGACTCCGCTCGTTGCCGACGTTGGTGCACCACTCTGCGGTGCCTTTTCCGTCGCCAGACAACTTCTTGCAGATCTGAAAATGTATACAAACAGTCAAAGACCTGTATTTGGTACCTTGTTGATGCTAACTCTTGATCTAGTAATGGCTGTGCAGATGCAATGCACTTATTTAGTTAGACACAAAGAAATGCCCTGAATTCAGTTGACACACACAAATTACCTTCTTGGTGGAGTCATATTTGAGCACTTTCCCAAACGTTGACATTATCTGCGCCCGGTAATCCTCAATATTCTCAGCCATCCCTCGTATGTCACCTAATAAGAAAACACACGATTATATCCGACATCCGATATATAGTCACTGAATACTCAAACTTGAGCTTGTTTTTAATGGATTACCTCCGGTTGTGCTGCTGATGTTGCTGTGGGCCGACAGGGCTGAGGCGCTGCATCCATCACGGCGGTCGTCCTCTCGGGAGCTGCTACCGGAACCTTGAATATAACCAGCATTTTAGTGTAAGTTTTTGTATTGGCACACTTTAGTGTGGCGTCCCCAGGATATGGAGCAAAGAGTCACCTCGATGTGTGGTTCAGACGGCGATCTTGCCGTCGACGATGGAGCGGTGCGTCTGACGGACTTGTGTGCAGACGCTGGTCGGCTCTGTTTTCCAGGTCTTTTGGCCTTTTCTGCTGCAGCTTTAGTGAAATGTGGGAGAAAAAGGCCAACGTAAACATAACTCATCTAAAATGTAGCTTCAGTCCTCACTGCGTTCTGAAAAGCTTGTGCATAATATTAACAATTACCTTTTCTTTCATATGAGGCAAGAGCCTCAGCAAGCACGGCATCATCCTCCTGAACGGTAGCGACTGTACATGTCGATGAGCTGCTGGAAGTGGCAGTAGCAGTGGTGGTGGCAGTCGCTGTAGGGGGGGGCGCACCGTGTTGTGCCTTCTGAAAGACACATAAATATCAGTAAAAATGTCACCACGCTGTTGCACGAGGTCGCGTCGACCTACCTCTCTGTCGAGAATGTATTTTCGGAATCGTTTCAGGGAGCTGGTGGCTATGTCATTTTCGGCCATGACCAACCATTGCTTCACAGAGGTGTGTGCTTCCTGAGCCATTCTCCTCTCGTGGTCACTTCCACATTGGGGGTCGGACAGAAGTTGTTTATGGAGGCTGTACCACTTCCACATCTCCTCGAACGTAAACGACTTGAACCGCCCCTGTCCGTAAATGGCTCTGTCCACACACATCTCCAGGTGGCACGACACGTGCGGGAAGAACTGGATGTACTTGAGGAGGTAATCCTTAACCCACTCGTCATTTATCGGTCCTCTCTCTGGTCGCTGCTTCTCTTTAACGTGGCGATCAACGATACTGGAATATCACATTTAATTATGAATCACTTAACGGGACAGGAATGAGCAAAGATTTCATTTGTTTAGAACAGCACACTTACTATTTAATGTAGCCAACATCGTTTTCCACCAGCCACTGGAAGTTTTTGCCTCGGTACTTGCCAAAAGTCAGAATTAGCTGACCCATCCACTGCACCTCTGAGGGATTTTGGGTGACCAGGCGGCATCTCCTTTTAGCTGAAGACAAACGGTTATGTCTTTAATGCCACATTTGTCCAAGTAGAGTGAGTCAACTGAGCATCAAAACATATATTTGACCCTGATTACCTTACCTTCATCACAGGCAGTCTTAAGACATCTCAGTCCACTGTCATCAGTGGGCTGATGTGGTTTCGACTGGTCCCGTACCTCTTTTGAGGCCTTCAGAACGCACTGTTGCCCATCCTGTGGCACACTCGTGTCCAGAATACACAGCGATGGCATCAATGGGTCCATTGCAGAAGGTTTATCTGAAAAAAACAACCAAAGCAAAGTGTCATGAGCAAGCAAACAACTAACTCAGAGATTACTACTGCCACCAAGCAAGGCACTTCCCAGGTACTTGCACTTGCTGCCCACATCTGGCTGCCCTCACCTTTTTTGGATGTATTGTTCCCCCCACTTCCCACCTTTCTCGGCTGTATTGTCCCTGCACACTCATGGACATTCTTTTGTTTGTAATACTCAATAGGCATGTAGGTCAAAACATTGAACGTAAACATTTAATTCAGAGACAAAGAAGGCAAACAAGCAATTCGAGCATGGAGGCACCTCAATAACACAATGTCTATAGATGCGATTAGCGACATTATCCCGCTAGCGGAAAGTTGTTTTTTCATGGCAAAAGTTAGCTTTCGAGCACATTTATAGGTACGATTGCAAAGATATGCTTCCGAGCACGCAAAAAGCACGCAAATATGAAAGGAAAGACGGGCTGACTTACCTCAATTCAAATTTTCGCAGGTCGATTCAAGACGCACTTACGCGCGGCCCTCTTATTGGACTCGGATGATCGGGGGCCCGCCTTCCGCCTTCGGGACCAATCGGAAGGCTTCCCCGTCTACACCTCGCTTCGTAGGTGTAGACACCGGACCAATCAGAGGGCCAGGCTGTCTACACTCTGCCCGCAAGTGTAGACTCCGGGCCAATCGCGAGCCAGGACCGCCCCCAGTCTACAGTCTACATTGCATTCCGCTCCGTGGGAGATTTGCGAATTCCCCAAATGTGGGAATCTCGACTGCATAATTTCTGTTAGTGTGGGACTGCGTACGCGCTCTCCCCTGATATTTTGTCCAATAAAATGTTTAGTGTTACACAGGATGCATGTGTTTGCTTGGCACCGGCTTCAATGCAAACAGCAGTGCATTGTCAAAGCAGCCGAGCGCGAGTGTTCCGTGCGTCTGTGTTCCAGGCCATGGGGTGGCAGTAACTGTAAAGGACAGCAAGACTAAACAAAGAAAGTGGACATGGTTGTTAACAGGGTTAGGAGAGACACGTGCGTGTTGTCCTTTTTGTACCTTCTTGCGCGAAAGGCATCTTGTTAAACACAGCGCGTGTGCTTGAACGGTTCCATTTGTTTGAAAAATAACGGGCATAGAATGGACATTTCAGCTTTATTCTGGAGAGGGAACGTGCCAGGGTGTGATTGTAAAGAGTCAAATGTCACCGAGTAAAGCATAACCTGAATTTGGAGAAAATGTATCGCATAGCATCAACATGTTGCTAATCTGTGACTATTGAAGCGTACTTGAGCTGTGGTACTTTGGAGGCTTTGACTGCCAGCACCGTCAGCAAGAAGCCAGTTGGCAAGGACTGCGGGCTCAACTGTGAGGCCAGCAACTCATACTTACCTGGCAGGGGAGACACCATGATCAGGAAGGTGGTTCACCCAGGGCGAGGCTCTGCCATTGCACTGAGGCAGTACTGACCCTTGCGAATTCCCCAAATGTGGGAATCTCGACTGCATAATTTCTGTTAGTGGGGGACTGCGTACGCGCTCTCCCCTGATATTTTGTCCAATAAAATGTTTAGTGTTACACAGGATGCATGTGTTTGCTTGGCACCGGCTTCAATGCAAACAGCAGTGCATTGTCAAAGCAGCCGAGCGCGAGCGTTCCGTGCGTCTGTATGTAAGCGTAGTGCCGTCAAACGCAACTTGGCGCCGATGGCAAAATCTGTGTTTTATGGGTGTCTTTCCTGCTCGGAGTGGGAAGCGTGCAATGCAATAGTGCCCAACAGCCCATTTACTTCCACTCCAGGCCATGGGGTGGCAGTAACTGTAAAGGACAGCAAGACTAAACAAAGAAAGTGGACATGGTTGTTAACAGGGTTAGGAGAGACACGTGCGTGTTGTCCTTTTTGTACCTTCTTGCGCGAAAGGCATCTTCTTAAACACAGCGCGTGTGCTTGAACGGTTCCATTTGTTTGAAAAATAACGGGCATAGAATGGACATTTCAGCTTTATTCTGGAGAGGGAACGTGCCAGGGTGTGATTGTAAAGAGTCAAATGTCACCGAGTAAAGCATAACCTGAATTTGGAGAAAATGTATCGCATAGCATCAACATGTTGCTAATCTGTGACTATTGAAGCGTACTTGAGCTGTGGTACTTTGGAGGCTTTGACTGCCAGCACCGTCAGCAAGAAGCCAGTTGGCAAGGACTGCGGGCTCAACTGTGAGGCCAGCAACTCATACTTACCTGGCAGGGGAGACACCATGATCAGGAAGGTGGTTCACCCAGGGCGAGGCTCTGCCATTGCACTGAGGCAGTACTGACCCTTGCGAATTCCCCAAATGTGGGAATCTCGACTGCATAATTTCTGTTAGTGGGGGACTGCGTACGCGCTCTCCCCTGATATTTTGTCCAATAAAATGTTTAGTGTTACACAGGATGCATGTGTTTGCTTGGCACCGGCTTCAATGCAAACAGCAGTGCATTGTCAAAGCAGCCGAGCGCGAGCGTTCCGTGCGTCTGTATGTAAGCGTAGTGCCGTCAAACGCAACTTGGCGCCGATGGCAAAATCTGTGTTTTATGGGTGTCTTTCCTGCTCGGAGTGGGAAGCGTGCAATGCAATAGTGCCCAACAGCCCATTTACTTCCACTCCAGGCCATGGGGTGGCAGTAACTGTAAAGGACAGCAAGACTAAACAAAGAAAGTGGACATGGTTGTTAACAGGGTTAGGAGAGACACGTGCGTGTTGTCCTTTTTGTACCTTCTTGCGCGAAAGGCATCTTGTTAAACACAGCGCGTGTGCTTGAACGGTTCCATTTGTTTGAAAAATAACGGGCATAGAATGGACATTTCAGCTTTATTCTGGAGAGGGAACGTGCCAGGGTGTGATTGTAAAGAGTCAAATGTCACCGAGTAAAGCATAACCTGAATTTGGAGAAAATGTATCGCATAGCATCAACATGTTGCTAATCTGTGACTATTGAAGCGTACTTGAGCTGTGGTACTTTGGAGGCTTTGACTGCCAGCACCGTCAGCAAGAAGCCAGTTGGCAAGGACTGCGGGCTCAACTGTGAGGCCAGCAACTCATACTTACCTGGCAGGGGAGACACCATGATCAGGAAGGTGGTTCACCCAGGGCGAGGCTCTGCCATTGCACTGAGGCAGTACTGACCCTTGCGAATTCCCCAAATGTGGGAATCTCGACTGCATAATTTCTGTTAGTGGGGGACTGCGTACGCGCTCTCCCCTGATATTTTGTCCAATAAAATGTTTAGTGTTACACAGGATGCATGTGTTTGCTTGGCACCGGCTTCAATGCAAACAGCAGTGCATTGTCAAAGCAGCCGAGCGCGAGCGTTCCGTGCGTCTGTATGTAAGCGTAGTGCCGTCAAACGCAACTTGGCGCCGATGGCAAAATCTGTGTTTTATGGGTGTCTTTCCTGCTCGGAGTGGGAAGCGTGCAATGCAATAGTGCCCAACAGCCCATTTACTTCCACTCCAGGCCATGGGGTGGCAGTAACTGTAAAGGACAGCAAGACTAAACAAAGAAAGTGGACATGGTTGTTAACAGGGTTAGGAGAGACACGTGCGTGTTGTCCTTTTTGTACCTTCTTGCGCGAAAGGCATCTTGTTAAACACAGCGCGTGTGCTTGAACGGTTCCATTTGTTTGAAAAATAACGGGCATAGAATGGACATTTCAGCTTTATTCTGGAGAGGGAACGTGCCAGGGTGTGATTGTAAAGAGTCAAATGTCACCGAGTAAAGCATAACCTGAATTTGGAGAAAATGTATCGCATAGCATCAACATGTTGCTAATCTGTGACTATTGAAGCGTACTTGAGCTGTGGTACTTTGGAGGCTTTGACTGCCAGCACCGTCAGCAAGAAGCCAGTTGGCAAGGACTGCGGGCTCAACTGTGAGGCCAGCAACTCATACTTACCTGGCAGGGGAGACACCATGATCAGGAAGGTGGTTCACCCAGGGCGAGGCTCTGCCATTGCACTGAGGCAGTACTGACCCTTGCGAATTCCCCAAATGTGGGAATCTCGACTGCATAATTTCTGTTAGTGGGGGACTGCGTACGCGCTCTCCCCTGATATTTTGTCCAATAAAATGTTTAGTGTTACACAGGATGCATGTGTTTGCTTGGCACCGGCTTCAATGCAAACAGCAGTGCATTGTCAAAGCAGCCGAGCGCGAGCGTTCCGTGCGTCTGTATGTAAGCGTAGTGCCGTCAAACGCAACTTGGCGCCGATGGCAAAATCTGTGTTTTATGGGTGTCTTTCCTGCTCGGAGTGGGAAGCGTGCAATGCAATAGTGCCCAACAGCCCATTTACTTCCACTCCAGGCCATGGGGTGGCAGTAACTGTAAAGGACAGCAAGACTAAACAAAGAAAGTGGACATGGTTGTTAACAGGGTTAGGAGAGACACGTGCGTGTTGTCCTTTTTGTACCTTCTTGCGCGAAAGGCATCTTGTTAAACACAGCGCGTGTGCTTGAACGGTTCCATTTGTTTGAAAAATAACGGGCATAGAATGGACATTTCAGCTTTATTCTGGAGAGGGAACGTGCCAGGGTGTGATTGTAAAGAGTCAAATGTCACCGAGTAAAGCATAACCTGAATTTGGAGAAAATGTATCGCATAGCATCAACATGTTGCTAATCTGTGACTATTGAAGCGTACTTGAGCTGTGGTACTTTGGAGGCTTTGACTGCCAGCACCGTCAGCAAGAAGCCAGTTGGCAAGGACTGCGGGCTCAACTGTGAGGCCAGCAACTCATACTTACCTGGCAGGGGAGACACCATGATCAGGAAGGTGGTTCACCCAGGGCGAGGCTCTGCCATTGCACTGAGGCAGTACTGACCCTTGCGAATTCCCCAAATGTGGGAATCTCGACTGCATAATTTCTGTTAGTGGGGGACTGCGTACGCGCTCTCCCCTGATATTTTGTCCAATAAAATGTTTAGTGTTACACAGGATGCATGTGTTTGCTTGGCACCGGCTTCAATGCAAACAGCAGTGCATTGTCAAAGCAGCCGAGCGCGAGCGTTCCGTGCGTCTGTATGTAAGCGTAGTGCCGTCAAACGCAACTTGGCGCCGATGGCAAAATCTGTGTTTTATGGGTGTCTTTCCTGCTCGGAGTGGGAAGCGTGCAATGCAATAGTGCCCAACAGCCCATTTACTTCCACTCCAGGCCATGGGGTGGCAGTAACTGTAAAGGACAGCAAGACTAAACAAAGAAAGTGGACATGGTTGTTAACAGGGTTAGGAGAGACACGTGCGTGTTGTCCTTTTTGTACCTTCTTGCGCGAAAGGCATCTTGTTAAACACAGCGCGTGTGCTTGAACGGTTCCATTTGTTTGAAAAATAACGGGCATAGAATGGACATTTCAGCTTTATTCTGGAGAGGGAACGTGCCAGGGTGTGATTGTAAAGAGTCAAATGTCACCGAGTAAAGCATAACCTGAATCTGGAGAAAATGCATCGCATAGCATCAACATGTTGCTAATCTGTGACTATTGAAGCGTACTTGAGCTGTGGTACTTTGGAGGCTTTGACTGCCAGCACCGTCAGCAAGAAGCCAGTTGGCAAGGACTGCGGGCTCAACTGTGAGGCCAGCAACTCATACTTACCTGGCAGGGGAGACACCATGATCAGGAAGGTGGTTCACCCAGGGCGAGGCTCTGCCATTGCACTGAGGCAGTACTGACCCTTGCGAATTCCCCAAATGTGGGAATCTCGACTGCATAATTTCTGTTAGTGGGGGACTGCGTACGCGCTCTCCCCTGATATTTTGTCCAATAAAATGTTTAGTGTTACACAGGATGCATGTGTTTGCTTGGCACCGGCTTCAATGCAAACAGCAGTGCATTGTCAAAGCAGCCGAGCGCGAGCGTTCCGTGCGTCTGTATGTAAGCGTAGTGCCGTCAAACGCAACTTGGCGCCGATGGCAAAATCTGTGTTTTATGGGTGTCTTTCCTGCTCGGAGTGGGAAGCGTGCAATGCAATAGTGCCCAACAGCCCATTTACTTCCACTCCAGGCCATGGGGTGGCAGTAACTGTAAAGGACAGCAAGACTAAACAAAGAAAGTGGACATGGTTGTTAACAGGGTTAGGAGAGACACGTGCGTGTTGTCCTTTTTGTACCTTCTTGCGCGAAAGGCATCTTGTTAAACACAGCGCGTGTGCTTGAACGGTTCCATTTGTTTGAAAAATAACGGGCATAGAATGGACATTTCAGCTTTATTCTGGAGAGGGAACGTGCCAGGGTGTGATTGTAAAGAGTCAAATGTCACCGAGTAAAGCATAACCTGAATTTGGAGAAAATGCATCGCATAGCATCAACATGTTGCTAATCTGTGACTATTGAAGCGTACTTGAGCTGTGGTACTTTGGAGGCTTTGACTGCCAGCACCGTCAGCAAGAAGCCAGTTGGCAAGGACTGCGGGCTCAACTGTGAGGCCAGCAACTCATACTTACCTGGCAGGGGAGACACCATGATCAGGAAGGTGGTTCACCCAGGGCGAGGCTCTGCCATTGCACTGAGGCAGTACTGACCCTTGCGAATTCCCCAAATGTGGGAATCTCGACTGCATAATTTCTGTTAGTGGGGGACTGCGTACGCGCTCTCCCCTGATATTTTGTCCAATAAAATGTTTAGTGTTACACAGGATGCATGTGTTTGCTTGGCACCGGCTTCAATGCAAACAGCAGTGCATTGTCAAAGCAGCCGAGCGCGAGCGTTCCGTGCGTCTGTATGTAAGCGTAGTGCCGTCAAACGCAACTTGGCGCCGATGGCAAAATCTGTGTTTTATGGGTGTCTTTCCTGCTCGGAGTGGGAAGCGTGCAATGCAATAGTGCCCAACAGCCCATTTACTTCCACTCCAGGCCATGGGGTGGCAGTAACTGTAAAGGACAGCAAGACTAAACAAAGAAAGTGGACATGGTTGTTAACAGGGTTAGGAGAGACACGTGCGTGTTGTCCTTTTTGTACCTTCTTGCGCGAAAGGCATCTTGTTAAACACAGCGCGTGTGCTTGAACGGTTCCATTTGTTTGAAAAATAACGGGCATAGAATGGACATTTCAGCTTTATTCTGGAGAGGGAACGTGCCAGGGTGTGATTGTAAAGAGTCAAATGTCACCGAGTAAAGCATAACCTGAATTTGGAGAAAATGCATCGCATAGCATCAACATGTTGCTAATCTGTGACTATTGAAGCGTACTTGAGCTGTGGTACTTTGGAGGCTTTGACTGCCAGCACCGTCAGCAAGAAGCCAGTTGGCAAGGACTGCGGGCTCAACTGTGAGGCCAGCAACTCATACTTACCTGGCAGGGGAGACACCATGATCAGGAAGGTGGTTCACCCAGGGCGAGGCTCTGCCATTGCACTGAGGCAGTACTGACCCTTGCGAATTCCCCAAATGTGGGAATCTCGACTGCATAATTTCTGTTAGTGGGGGACTGCGTACGCGCTCTCCCCTGATATTTTGTCCAATAAAATGTTTAGTGTTACACAGGATGCATGTGTTTGCTTGGCACCGGCTTCAATGCAAACAGCAGTGCATTGTCAAAGCAGCCGAGCGCGAGCGTTCCGTGCGTCTGTATGTAAGCGTAGTGCCGTCAAACGCAACTTGGCGCCGATGGCAAAATCTGTGTTTTATGGGTGTCTTTCCTGCTCGGAGTGGGAAGCGTGCAATGCAATAGTGCCCAACAGCCCATTTACTTCCACTCCAGGCCATGGGGTGGCAGTAACTGTAAAGGACAGCAAGACTAAACAAAGAAAGTGGACATGGTTGTTAACAGGGTTAGGAGAGACACGTGCGTGTTGTCCTTTTTGTACCTTCTTGCGCGAAAGGCATCTTGTTAAACACAGCGCGTGTGCTTGAACGGTTCCATTTGTTTGAAAAATAACGGGCATAGAATGGACATTTCAGCTTTATTCTGGAGAGGGAACGTGCCAGGGTGTGATTGTAAAGAGTCAAATGTCACCGAGTAAAGCATAACCTGAATTTGGAGAAAATGCATCGCATAGCATCAACATGTTGCTAATCTGTGACTATTGAAGCGTACTTGAGCTGTGGTACTTTGGAGGCTTTGACTGCCAGCACCGTCAGCAAGAAGCCAGTTGGCAAGGACTGCGGGCTCAACTGTGAGGCCAGCAACTCATACTTACCTGGCAGGGGAGACACCATGATCAGGAAGGTGGTTCACCCAGGGCGAGGCTCTGCCATTGCACTGAGGCAGTACTGACCCTTGCGAATTCCCCAAATGTGGGAATCTCGACTGCATAATTTCTGTTAGTGGGGGACTGCGTACGCGCTCTCCCCTGATATTTTGTCCAATAAAATGTTTAGTGTTACACAGGATGCATGTGTTTGCTTGGCACCGGCTTCAATGCAAACAGCAGTGCATTGTCAAAGCAGCCGAGCGCGAGCGTTCCGTGCGTCTGTATGTAAGCGTAGTGCCGTCAAACGCAACTTGGCGCCGATGGCAAAATCTGTGTTTTATGGGTGTCTTTCCTGCTCGGAGTGGGAAGCGTGCAATGCAATAGTGCCCAACAGCCCATTTACTTCCACTCCAGGCCATGGGGTGGCAGTAACTGTAAAGGACAGCAAGACTAAACAAAGAAAGTGGACATGGTTGTTAACAGGGTTAGGAGAGACACGTGCGTGTTGTCCTTTTTGTACCTTCTTGCGCGAAAGGCATCTTGTTAAACACAGCGCGTGTGCTTGAACGGTTCCATTTGTTTGAAAAATAACGGGCATAGAATGGACATTTCAGCTTTATTCTGGAGAGGGAACGTGCCAGGGTGTGATTGTAAAGAGTCAAATGTCACCGAGTAAAGCATAACCTGAATTTGGAGAAAATGCATCGCATAGCATCAACATGTTGCTAATCTGTGACTATTGAAGCGTACTTGAGCTGTGGTACTTTGGAGGCTTTGACTGCCAGCACCGTCAGCAAGAAGCCAGTTGGCAAGGACTGCGGGCTCAACTGTGAGGCCAGCAACTCATACTTACCTGGCAGGGGAGACACCATGATCAGGAAGGTGGTTCACCCAGGGCGAGGCTCTGCCATTGCACTGAGGCAGTACTGACCCTTGCGAATTCCCCAAATGTGGGAATCTCGACTGCATAATTTCTGTTAGTGGGGGACTGCGTACGCGCTCTCCCCTGATATTTTGTCCAATAAAATGTTTAGTGTTACACAGGATGCATGTGTTTGCTTGGCACCGGCTTCAATGCAAACAGCAGTGCATTGTCAAAGCAGCCGAGCGCGAGCGTTCCGTGCGTCTGTATGTAAGCGTAGTGCCGTCAAACGCAACTTGGCGCCGATGGCAAAATCTGTGTTTTATGGGTGTCTTTCCTGCTCGGAGTGGGAAGCGTGCAATGCAATAGTGCCCAACAGCCCATTTACTTCCACTCCAGGCCATGGGGTGGCAGTAACTGTAAAGGACAGCAAGACTAAACAAAGAAAGTGGACATGGTTGTTAACAGGGTTAGGAGAGACACGTGCGTGTTGTCCTTTTTGTACCTTCTTGCGCGAAAGGCATCTTGTTAAACACAGCGCGTGTGCTTGAACGGTTCCATTTGTTTGAAAAATAACGGGCATAGAATGGACATTTCAGCTTTATTCTGGAGAGGGAACGTGCCAGGGTGTGATTGTAAAGAGTCAAATGTCACCGAGTAAAGCATAACCTGAATTTGGAGAAAATGCATCGCATAGCATCAACATGTTGCTAATCTGTGACTATTGAAGCGTACTTGAGCTGTGGTACTTTGGAGGCTTTGACTGCCAGCACCGTCAGCAAGAAGCCAGTTGGCAAGGACTGCGGGCTCAACTGTGAGGCCAGCAACTCATACTTACCTGGCAGGGGAGACACCATGATCAGGAAGGTGGTTCACCCAGGGCGAGGCTCTGCCATTGCACTGAGGCAGTACTGACCCTTGCGAATTCCCCAAATGTGGGAATCTCGACTGCATAATTTCTGTTAGTGGGGGACTGCGTACGCGCTCTCCCCTGATATTTTGTCCAATAAAATGTTTAGTGTTACACAGGATGCATGTGTTTGCTTGGCACCGGCTTCAATGCAAACAGCAGTGCATTGTCAAAGCAGCCGAGCGCGAGCGTTCCGTGCGTCTGTATGTAAGCGTAGTGCCGTCAAACGCAACTTGGCGCCGATGGCAAAATCTGTGTTTTATGGGTGTCTTTCCTGCTCGGAGTGGGAAGCGTGCAATGCAATAGTGCCCAACAGCCCATTTACTTCCACTCCAGGCCATGGGGTGGCAGTAACTGTAAAGGACAGCAAGACTAAACAAAGAAAGTGGACATGGTTGTTAACAGGGTTAGGAGAGACACGTGCGTGTTGTCCTTTTTGTACCTTCTTGCGCGAAAGGCATCTTGTTAAACACAGCGCGTGTGCTTGAACGGTTCCATTTGTTTGAAAAATAACGGGCATAGAATGGACATTTCAGCTTTATTCTGGAGAGGGAACGTGCCAGGGTGTGATTGTAAAGAGTCAAATGTCACCGAGTAAAGCATAACCTGAATTTGGAGAAAATGCATCGCATAGCATCAACATGTTGCTAATCTGTGACTATTGAAGCGTACTTGAGCTGTGGTACTTTGGAGGCTTTGACTGCCAGCACCGTCAGCAAGAAGCCAGTTGGCAAGGACTGCGGGCTCAACTGTGAGGCCAGCAACTCATACTTACCTGGCAGGGGAGACACCATGATCAGGAAGGTGGTTCACCCAGGGCGAGGCTCTGCCATTGCACTGAGGCAGTACTGACCCTTGCGAATTCCCCAAATGTGGGAATCTCGACTGCATAATTTCTGTTAGTGGGGGACTGCGTACGCGCTCTCCCCTGATATTTTGTCCAATAAAATGTTTAGTGTTACACAGGATGCATGTGTTTGCTTGGCACCGGCTTCAATGCAAACAGCAGTGCATTGTCAAAGCAGCCGAGCGCGAGCGTTCCGTGCGTCTGTATGTAAGCGTAGTGCCGTCAAACGCAACTTGGCGCCGATGGCAAAATCTGTGTTTTATGGGTGTCTTTCCTGCTCGGAGTGGGAAGCGTGCAATGCAATAGTGCCCAACAGCCCATTTACTTCCACTCCAGGCCATGGGGTGGCAGTAACTGTAAAGGACAGCAAGACTAAACAAAGAAAGTGGACATGGTTGTTAACAGGGTTAGGAGAGACACGTGCGTGTTGTCCTTTTTGTACCTTCTTGCGCGAAAGGCATCTTGTTAAACACAGCGCGTGTGCTTGAACGGTTCCATTTGTTTGAAAAATAACGGGCATAGAATGGACATTTCAGCTTTATTCTGGAGAGGGAACGTGCCAGGGTGTGATTGTAAAGAGTCAAATGTCACCGAGTAAAGCATAACCTGAATTTGGAGAAAATGCATCGCATAGCATCAACATGTTGCTAATCTGTGACTATTGAAGCGTACTTGAGCTGTGGTACTTTGGAGGCTTTGACTGCCAGCACCGTCAGCAAGAAGCCAGTTGGCAAGGACTGCGGGCTCAACTGTGAGGCCAGCAACTCATACTTACCTGGCAGGGGAGACACCATGATCAGGAAGGTGGTTCACCCAGGGCGAGGCTCTGCCATTGCACTGAGGCAGTACTGACCCTTGCGAATTCCCCAAATGTGGGAATCTCGACTGCATAATTTCTGTTAGTGGGGGACTGCGTACGCGCTCTCCCCTGATATTTTGTCCAATAAAATGTTTAGTGTTACACAGGATGCATGTGTTTGCTTGGCACCGGCTTCAATGCAAACAGCAGTGCATTGTCAAAGCAGCCGAGCGCGAGCGTTCCGTGCGTCTGTATGTAAGCGTAGTGCCGTCAAACGCAACTTGGCGCCGATGGCAAAATCTGTGTTTTATGGGTGTCTTTCCTGCTCGGAGTGGGAAGCGTGCAATGCAATAGTGCCCAACAGCCCATTTACTTCCACTCCAGGCCATGGGGTGGCAGTAACTGTAAAGGACAGCAAGACTAAACAAAGAAAGTGGACATGGTTGTTAACAGGGTTAGGAGAGACACGTGCGTGTTGTCCTTTTTGTACCTTCTTGCGCGAAAGGCATCTTGTTAAACACAGCGCGTGTGCTTGAACGGTTCCATTTGTTTGAAAAATAACGGGCATAGAATGGACATTTCAGCTTTATTCTGGAGAGGGAACGTGCCAGGGTGTGATTGTAAAGAGTCAAATGTCACCGAGTAAAGCATAACCTGAATTTGGAGAAAATGCATCGCATAGCATCAACATGTTGCTAATCTGTGACTATTGAAGCGTACTTGAGCTGTGGTACTTTGGAGGCTTTGACTGCCAGCACCGTCAGCAAGAAGCCAGTTGGCAAGGACTGCGGGCTCAACTGTGAGGCCAGCAACTCATACTTACCTGGCAGGGGAGACACCATGATCAGGAAGGTGGTTCACCCAGGGCGAGGCTCTGCCATTGCACTGAGGCAGTACTGACCCTTGCGAATTCCCCAAATGTGGGAATCTCGACTGCATAATTTCTGTTAGTGGGGGACTGCGTACGCGCTCTCCCCTGATATTTTGTCCAATAAAATGTTTAGTGTTACACAGGATGCATGTGTTTGCTTGGCACCGGCTTCAATGCAAACAGCAGTGCATTGTCAAAGCAGCCGAGCGCGAGCGTTCCGTGCGTCTGTATGTAAGCGTAGTGCCGTCAAACGCAACTTGGCGCCGATGGCAAAATCTGTGTTTTATGGGTGTCTTTCCTGCTCGGAGTGGGAAGCGTGCAATGCAATAGTGCCCAACAGCCCATTTACTTCCACTCCAGGCCATGGGGTGGCAGTAACTGTAAAGGACAGCAAGACTAAACAAAGAAAGTGGACATGGTTGTTAACAGGGTTAGGAGAGACACGTGCGTGTTGTCCTTTTTGTACCTTCTTGCGCGAAAGGCATCTTGTTAAACACAGCGCGTGTGCTTGAACGGTTCCATTTGTTTGAAAAATAACGGGCATAGAATGGACATTTCAGCTTTATTCTGGAGAGGGAACGTGCCAGGGTGTGATTGTAAAGAGTCAAATGTCACCGAGTAAAGCATAACCTGAATTTGGAGAAAATGCATCGCATAGCATCAACATGTTGCTAATCTGTGACTATTGAAGCGTACTTGAGCTGTGGTACTTTGGAGGCTTTGACTGCCAGCACCGTCAGCAAGAAGCCAGTTGGCAAGGACTGCGGGCTCAACTGTGAGGCCAGCAACTCATACTTACCTGGCAGGGGAGACACCATGATCAGGAAGGTGGTTCACCCAGGGCGAGGCTCTGCCATTGCACTGAGGCAGTACTGACCCTTGCGAATTCCCCAAATGTGGGAATCTCGACTGCATAATTTCTGTTAGTGGGGGACTGCGTACGCGCTCTCCCCTGATATTTTGTCCAATAAAATGTTTAGTGTTACACAGGATGCATGTGTTTGCTTGGCACCGGCTTCAATGCAAACAGCAGTGCATTGTCAAAGCAGCCGAGCGCGAGCGTTCCGTGCGTCTGTATGTAAGCGTAGTGCCGTCAAACGCAACTTGGCGCCGATGGCAAAATCTGTGTTTTATGGGTGTCTTTCCTGCTCGGAGTGGGAAGCGTGCAATGCAATAGTGCCCAACAGCCCATTTACTTCCACTCCAGGCCATGGGGTGGCAGTAACTGTAAAGGACAGCAAGACTAAACAAAGAAAGTGGACATGGTTGTTAACAGGGTTAGGAGAGACACGTGCGTGTTGTCCTTTTTGTACCTTCTTGCGCGAAAGGCATCTTGTTAAACACAGCGCGTGTGCTTGAACGGTTCCATTTGTTTGAAAAATAACGGGCATAGAATGGACATTTCAGCTTTATTCTGGAGAGGGAACGTGCCAGGGTGTGATTGTAAAGAGTCAAATGTCACCGAGTAAAGCATAACCTGAATTTGGAGAAAATGCATCGCATAGCATCAACATGTTGCTAATCTGTGACTATTGAAGCGTACTTGAGCTGTGGTACTTTGGAGGCTTTGACTGCCAGCACCGTCAGCAAGAAGCCAGTTGGCAAGGACTGCGGGCTCAACTGTGAGGCCAGCAACTCATACTTACCTGGCAGGGGAGACACCATGATCAGGAAGGTGGTTCACCCAGGGCGAGGCTCTGCCATTGCACTGAGGCAGTACTGACCCTTGCGAATTCCCCAAATGTGGGAATCTCGACTGCATAATTTCTGTTAGTGGGGGACTGCGTACGCGCTCTCCCCTGATATTTTGTCCAATAAAATGTTTAGTGTTACACAGGATGCATGTGTTTGCTTGGCACCGGCTTCAATGCAAACAGCAGTGCATTGTCAAAGCAGCCGAGCGCGAGCGTTCCGTGCGTCTGTATGTAAGCGTAGTGCCGTCAAACGCAACTTGGCGCCGATGGCAAAATCTGTGTTTTATGGGTGTCTTTCCTGCTCGGAGTGGGAAGCGTGCAATGCAATAGTGCCCAACAGCCCATTTACTTCCACTCCAGGCCATGGGGTGGCAGTAACTGTAAAGGACAGCAAGACTAAACAAAGAAAGTGGACATGGTTGTTAACAGGGTTAGGAGAGACACGTGCGTGTTGTCCTTTTTGTACCTTCTTGCGCGAAAGGCATCTTGTTAAACACAGCGCGTGTGCTTGAACGGTTCCATTTGTTTGAAAAATAACGGGCATAGAATGGACATTTCAGCTTTATTCTGGAGAGGGAACGTGCCAGGGTGTGATTGTAAAGAGTCAAATGTCACCGAGTAAAGCATAACCTGAATCTGGAGAAAATGCATCGCATAGCATCAACATGTTGCTAATCTGTGACTATTGAAGCGTACTTGAGCTGTGGTACTTTGGAGGCTTTGACTGCCAGCACCGTCAGCAAGAAGCCAGTTGGCAAGGACTGCGGGCTCAACTGTGAGGCCAGCAACTCATACTTACCTGGCAGGGGAGACACCATGATCAGGAAGGTGGTTCACCCAGGGCGAGGCTCTGCCATTGCACTGAGGCAGTACTGACCCTTGCGAATTCCCCAAATGTGGGAATCTCGACTGCATAATTTCTGTTAGTGGGGGACTGCGTACGCGCTCTCCCCTGATATTTTGTCCAATAAAATGTTTAGTGTTACACAGGATGCATGTGTTTGCTTGGCACCGGCTTCAATGCAAACAGCAGTGCATTGTCAAAGCAGCCGAGCGCGAGCGTTCCGTGCGTCTGTATGTAAGCGTAGTGCCGTCAAACGCAACTTGGCGCCGATGGCAAAATCTGTGTTTTATGGGTGTCTTTCCTGCTCGGAGTGGGAAGCGTGCAATGCAATAGTGCCCAACAGCCCATTTACTTCCACTCCAGGCCATGGGGTGGCAGTAACTGTAAAGGACAGCAAGACTAAACAAAGAAAGTGGACATGGTTGTTAACAGGGTTAGGAGAGACACGTGCGTGTTGTCCTTTTTGTACCTTCTTGCGCGAAAGGCATCTTGTTAAACACAGCGCGTGTGCTTGAACGGTTCCATTTGTTTGAAAAATAACGGGCATAGAATGGACATTTCAGCTTTATTCTGGAGAGGGAACGTGCCAGGGTGTGATTGTAAAGAGTCAAATGTCACCGAGTAAAGCATAACCTGAATTTGGAGAAAATGCATCGCATAGCATCAACATGTTGCTAATCTGTGACTATTGAAGCGTACTTGAGCTGTGGTACTTTGGAGGCTTTGACTGCCAGCACCGTCAGCAAGAAGCCAGTTGGCAAGGACTGCGGGCTCAACTGTGAGGCCAGCAACTCATACTTACCTGGCAGGGGAGACACCATGATCAGGAAGGTGGTTCACCCAGGGCGAGGCTCTGCCATTGCACTGAGGCAGTACTGACCCTTGCGAATTCCCCAAATGTGGGAATCTCGACTGCATAATTTCTGTTAGTGGGGGACTGCGTACGCGCTCTCCCCTGATATTTTGTCCAATAAAATGTTTAGTGTTACACAGGATGCATGTGTTTGCTTGGCACCGGCTTCAATGCAAACAGCAGTGCATTGTCAAAGCAGCCGAGCGCGAGCGTTCCGTGCGTCTGTATGTAAGCGTAGTGCCGTCAAACGCAACTTGGCGCCGATGGCAAAATCTGTGTTTTATGGGTGTCTTTCCTGCTCGGAGTGGGAAGCGTGCAATGCAATAGTGCCCAACAGCCCATTTACTTCCACTCCAGGCCATGGGGTGGCAGTAACTGTAAAGGACAGCAAGACTAAACAAAGAAAGTGGACATGGTTGTTAACAGGGTTAGGAGAGACACGTGCGTGTTGTCCTTTTTGTACCTTCTTGCGCGAAAGGCATCTTGTTAAACACAGCGCGTGTGCTTGAACGGTTCCATTTGTTTGAAAAATAACGGGCATAGAATGGACATTTCAGCTTTATTCTGGAGAGGGAACGTGCCAGGGTGTGATTGTAAAGAGTCAAATGTCACCGAGTAAAGCATAACCTGAATCTGGAGAAAATGCATCGCATAGCATCAACATGTTGCTAATCTGTGACTATTGAAGCGTACTTGAGCTGTGGTACTTTGGAGGCTTTGACTGCCAGCACCGTCAGCAAGAAGCCAGTTGGCAAGGACTGCGGGCTCAACTGTGAGGCCAGCAACTCATACTTACCTGGCAGGGGAGACACCATGATCAGGAAGGTGGTTCACCCAGGGCGAGGCTCTGCCATTGCACTGAGGCAGTACTGACCCTTGCGAATTCCCCAAATGTGGGAATCTCGACTGCATAATTTCTGTTAGTGGGGGACTGCGTACGCGCTCTCCCCTGATATTTTGTCCAATAAAATGTTTAGTGTTACACAGGATGCATGTGTTTGCTTGGCACCGGCTTCAATGCAAACAGCAGTGCATTGTCAAAGCAGCCGAGCGCGAGCGTTCCGTGCGTCTGTATGTAAGCGTAGTGCCGTCAAACGCAACTTGGCGCCGATGGCAAAATCTGTGTTTTATGGGTGTCTTTCCTGCTCGGAGTGGGAAGCGTGCAATGCAATAGTGCCCAACAGCCCATTTACTTCCACTCCAGGCCATGGGGTGGCAGTAACTGTAAAGGACAGCAAGACTAAACAAAGAAAGTGGACATGGTTGTTAACAGGGTTAGGAGAGACACGTGCGTGTTGTCCTTTTTGTACCTTCTTGCGCGAAAGGCATCTTGTTAAACACAGCGCGTGTGCTTGAACGGTTCCATTTGTTTGAAAAATAACGGGCATAGAATGGACATTTCAGCTTTATTCTGGAGAGGGAACGTGCCAGGGTGTGATTGTAAAGAGTCAAATGTCACCGAGTAAAGCATAACCTGAATTTGGAGAAAATGCATCGCATAGCATCAACATGTTGCTAATCTGTGACTATTGAAGCGTACTTGAGCTGTGGTACTTTGGAGGCTTTGACTGCCAGCACCGTCAGCAAGAAGCCAGTTGGCAAGGACTGCGGGCTCAACTGTGAGGCCAGCAACTCATACTTACCTGGCAGGGGAGACACCATGATCAGGAAGGTGGTTCACCCAGGGCGAGGCTCTGCCATTGCACTGAGGCAGTACTGACCCTTGCGAATTCCCCAAATGTGGGAATCTCGACTGCATAATTTCTGTTAGTGGGGGACTGCGTACGCGCTCTCCCCTGATATTTTGTCCAATAAAATGTTTAGTGTTACACAGGATGCATGTGTTTGCTTGGCACCGGCTTCAATGCAAACAGCAGTGCATTGTCAAAGCAGCCGAGCGCGAGCGTTCCGTGCGTCTGTATGTAAGCGTAGTGCCGTCAAACGCAACTTGGCGCCGATGGCAAAATCTGTGTTTTATGGGTGTCTTTCCTGCTCGGAGTGGGAAGCGTGCAATGCAATAGTGCCCAACAGCCCATTTACTTCCACTCCAGGCCATGGGGTGGCAGTAACTGTAAAGGACAGCAAGACTAAACAAAGAAAGTGGACATGGTTGTTAACAGGGTTAGGAGAGACACGTGCGTGTTGTCCTTTTTGTACCTTCTTGCGCGAAAGGCATCTTGTTAAACACAGCGCGTGTGCTTGAACGGTTCCATTTGTTTGAAAAATAACGGGCATAGAATGGACATTTCAGCTTTATTCTGGAGAGGGAACGTGCCAGGGTGTGATTGTAAAGAGTCAAATGTCACCGAGTAAAGCATAACCTGAATCTGGAGAAAATGTATCGCATAGCATCAACATGTTGCTAATCTGTGACTATTGAAGCGTACTTGAGCTGTGGTACTTTGGAGGCTTTGACTGCCAGCACCGTCAGCAAGAAGCCAGTTGGCAAGGACTGCGGGCTCAACTGTGAGGCCAGCAACTCATACTTACCTGGCAGGGGAGACACCATGATCAGGAAGGTGGTTCACCCAGGGCGAGGCTCTGCCATTGCACTGAGGCAGTACTGACCCTTGCGAATTCCCCAAATGTGGGAATCTCGACTGCATAATTTCTGTTAGTGGGGGACTGCGTACGCGCTCTCCCCTGATATTTTGTCCAATAAAATGTTTAGTGTTACACAGGATGCATGTGTTTGCTTGGCACCGGCTTCAATGCAAACAGCAGTGCATTGTCAAAGCAGCCGAGCGCGAGCGTTCCGTGCGTCTGTATGTAAGCGTAGTGCCGTCAAACGCAACTTGGCGCCGATGGCAAAATCTGTGTTTTATGGGTGTCTTTCCTGCTCGGAGTGGGAAGCGTGCAATGCAATAGTGCCCAACAGCCCATTTACTTCCACTCCAGGCCATGGGGTGGCAGTAACTGTAAAGGACAGCAAGACTAAACAAAGAAAGTGGACATGGTTGTTAACAGGGTTAGGAGAGACACGTGCGTGTTGTCCTTTTTGTACCTTCTTGCGCGAAAGGCATCTTGTTAAACACAGCGCGTGTGCTTGAACGGTTCCATTTGTTTGAAAAATAACGGGCATAGAATGGACATTTCAGCTTTATTCTGGAGAGGGAACGTGCCAGGGTGTGATTGTAAAGAGTCAAATGTCACCGAGTAAAGCATAACCTGAATCTGGAGAAAATGTATCGCATAGCATCAACATGTTGCTAATCTGTGACTATTGAAGCGTACTTGAGCTGTGGTACTTTGGAGGCTTTGACTGCCAGCACCGTCAGCAAGAAGCCAGTTGGCAAGGACTGCGGGCTCAACTGTGAGGCCAGCAACTCATACTTACCTGGCAGGGGAGACACCATGATCAGGAAGGTGGTTCACCCAGGGCGAGGCTCTGCCATTGCACTGAGGCAGTACTGACCCTTGCGAATTCCCCAAATGTGGGAATCTCGACTGCATAATTTCTGTTAGTGGGGGACTGCGTACGCGCTCTCCCCTGATATTTTTGTCCAATAAAATGTTTAGTGTTACACAGGATGCATGTGTTTGCTTGGCACCGGCTTCAATGCAAACAGCAGTGCATTGTCAAAGCAGCCGAGCGCGAGCGTTCCGTGCGTCTGTATGTAAGCGTAGTGCCGTCAACGCAACTTGGCGCCGATGGCAAAATCTGTGTTTTATGGGTGTCTT
>NC_004299.1:0-16447 GCF_901000725.2 Takifugu rubripes
GCTAGCGTAGCTTAACCAAAGCAGAGTACTGAAGATGCTAAGATGGGCCCTGAAAAGTCCCGCAGGCACAAAAGCTTGGTCCTGACTTTACTAACAACTCTGATCAAACTTACACATGCAAGTATCCGCATCCCAGTGAAAATGCCCCCCGCCCCCCGTCCGGAAATAGGGAGTTGGTATCAGGCACACAAATTTGTAGCCCATGACACCTAGCTTTGCCACGCCCCCAAGGGAATTCAGCAGTGATAAACATTAAGCCATAAGTGAAAACTTGACTTAGTTATGATCTAAAGAGTCGGTAAAACTCGTGCCAGCCACCGCGGTTATACGAGAGACCCAAGTTGTTAGCCAACGGCGTAAAGGGTGGTTAGAACTAAAAACAACAAACTGAGACCGAACACCTTCAAGGCTGTTATACGCTTCCGAAGCAACGAAGAACAATAACGAAAGTAGCCTCACTAACTCGAACCCACGAAAGCTAGGACACAAACTGGGATTAGATACCCCACTATGCCTACCCCTAAACACGATATGAAACTACGTACATATCCGCCTGGTTACTACGAGCATTAGCTTAAAACCCAAAGGACTTGGCGGTGCTTTAAAACCATCTAGAGGAGCCTGTTTTAAAACCGATACTCCCCGTTCAACCTCACCCCTCCTTGTTTTAACCGCCTATATACCACCGTCGTCAGCCTACCCTGTGAAGGGCAAATAGTAGACAAAATTGGCACAGCCAAAAACGTCAGGTCGAGGTGTAGCGAATGGAGGGGGACAAAATGGGCTACATTCTCTGCCTAGAGAACACGAAAGATGTGCTGAAATGCACACCCGAAGGAGGATTTAGCAGTAAGCAAGAAATAGAGTGTCATGCTGAAACCGGCTATGAAGCGCGCACACACCGCCCGTCACTCTCCCCAAACTCTTAATTTAAAAATAACTAATAAGCCACCAAAAGAAAAGGGGAGGCAAGTCGTAACATGGTAAGTGTACCGGAAGGTGCACTTGGAAAAACCGGAGCATAGCTTAACAGCTTAAAGCACCTCCCTTACACCGAGTTGACGCCCGTGCAAATCGAGCTGCCCCGACACCTAACAGCTAGCCCCCACCCCACCCACAACAAACCACTATAAATACCCCCTAAGATACTTAACTAAACAAAACAAATCATTTTTCCACCCTAGTATAGGAGATAGAAAAGGAACTAGGAGCTATAGATAAAGTACCGCAAGGGAACGCTGAAAGAGAAATGAAATAACCCAGTAAAGTAAAAAAAAGCAGAGATTACACCTCGTACCTTTTGCATCATGATTTAGCTAGTATAATTAGGCAAAGAGCACTTTAGTCTAACACCCCGAAACTGAATGAGCTACTCCAAGACAGCCTTTATAGGGCACATCCGTCTCTGTGGCAAAAGAGTGGAAAGAGCTTTGAGTAGAGGTGATAAACCTACCGAGTTCAGTTATAGCTGGTTGCCCGAGAACTGAGTATAAGCTCAGCCTTTTGGCTTCTTAACTCCATAACTATTTATATTAACCCGACTTTAAGAAACCAAAAGAGTTAATCAAAGGGGGTACAGCCCCTTTGATACAAGAAACAACTTTTAACAGGAGGATAAGGATCATAAAAAATCAAGGCACCGCGCTTAAGTAGGCTTAGAAGCAGCCACCACAAGAAAGCGTTAAAGCTCTAGCACATCCCTGCCACAAATACCAATAAAACACTCCTAACCCCTTCCCCTACCGGGCTTTTCTATGCTTCCATAGAAGAAATTATGCTAAAATGAGTAATAAGGGGCCGACCCCCTCCAAGCACAAGTGTACATCAGAACGAACCCCCACCGAAATTCAACGGACCCAACCAAAGAGGGAAATAAATATTAAACTCACAACAAGAAAAACATTTAACACTTTTCCGTTACCCCTACACTGGTGTGCCAAATAGGAAAGACTAAAAGAAAAAGAAGGAACTCGGCAAACTCAAAGCCTCGCCTGTTTACCAAAAACATCGCCTCTTGCTTCAATGAATAAGAGGTCACGCCTGCCCTGTGACTATATGTTTAACGGCCGCGGTATTTTGACCGTGCAAAGGTAGCGCAATCACTTGTCCTTTAAATGTGGACCTGTATGAATGGCATAACGAGGGCTTAGCTGTCTCCTTTCTCAAGTCAATGAACTTGATCTCCCCGTGCAGAAGCGGGGATAAAACCATAAGACGAGAAGACCCTATGGAGCTTTAGACAAAAAACAGCCCCTGTCAATAAACCCTAAATAAAGGGAATAAACCTAGTGAACCTGTTTTAATGTCTTTGGTTGGGGCGACCGCGGGGTAACAAAAAACCCCCATGTGGAATGAAAACACCCTTTTTAAACCCAAGAGTCACCACTCTAGGATACAGAACATCTGACCAATAATGATCGCCTAAAGCCGATTAACGAACCGAGTTACCCTAGGGATAACAGCGCAATCCTCTTTTAGAGTCCATATCGACAAGAGGGTTTACGACCTCGATGTTGGATCAGGACATCCTAATGGTGCAGCCGCTATTAAAGGTTCGTTTGTTCAACGATTAAAGTCCTACGTGATCTGAGTTCAGACCGGAGTAATCCAGGTCAGTTTCTATCTATGAAGTACCTTTTTCCAGTACGAAAGGACCGAAAAAGAGGGGCCAATGTACAAACAAGCCCCACTCTCACTTGCTGAATCCAGCTCAAGCAAATAAGAGAGTACAAAACTAAGTCAAAGAACATGACATGTTAGTGTGGCAGAGCCCGGTATTGCAAAAGCCTTAAACCCTTCGAACAGAGGTTCAACTCCTCTCCCTAACTATGACTACAATACTAATTACCCACTTAATTCACCCCCTAACCATTATTGTACCCGTTCTACTAGCCGTAGCTTTCTTAACATTAATTGAACGAAAAGTTTTAGGTTACATGCAGTTACGAAAGGGCCCCAACATCGTAGGACCTTACGGACTCCTCCAACCCATCGCCGATGGCGTTAAACTTTTCATCAAAGAACCAGTCCGACCATCTACCTCCGCTCCCATCCTATTCATTATTGCCCCTACACTAGCCCTTACTCTCGCCATAATAATATGAACACCAATGCCCCTCCCCTACCCCATCCTTGACTTAAATCTGGCCATTCTATTTGTCCTAGCTATCTCTAGCTTGGCAGTCTACTCTATTCTGGGCTCCGGATGGGCCTCCAACTCAAAATATGCCCTTATAGGATCCCTACGAGCAGTTGCACAAATAATCTCATACGAAGTAAGTCTAGGGCTAATCCTTTTATCATTGATTATTTTTACAGGCAACTTTACCCTACAAACATTTAACGTCACCCAGGAAAGCATTTGACTAATCATCCCAACATGACCCCTTGCAGCAATATGATACATCTCCACGCTAGCCGAAACAAACCGAGCCCCCTTTGACCTAACAGAGGGGGAGTCCGAACTGGTATCTGGGTTCAATGTTGAATATGCAGGAGGTCCCTTTGCCCTATTTTTTCTGGCAGAATATGCCAACATCCTCTTAATAAACACGCTCTCCACAATCCTGTTCCTAGGAGCCTTACATATGCCCGCTCTTCCAGAACTAACCTCTATCAATTTAATATCAAAAACAGCCATTTTATCCCTCATCTTCCTATGAGCCCGAGCCTCCTACCCACGATTCCGATATGACCAGCTAATACACCTCACATGAAAAAACTTCCTACCACTTACATTAGCATTCATTATCTGACATCTTGCACTCCCAACTACAATAGCAGGCCTTCCCCCTCAAATATAAAAGGAACTGTGCCTGAAACAAAGGACCACTTTGATAGAGTGAATCATGAGGGTTAAATTCCCTCCAGCTCCTTAGAAAGAAGGGACTTGAACCCAACCCGGAGAGATCAAAACTCTCAGTGCTTCCACTACACCACTTTCTAGTAAAGTCAGCTAAATAAGCTTTTAGGCCCATACCCTAAAAATGGAGGTTAAAATCCCCCCTTTACAAATGAACCCTTATATTACTGCCTCCCTTTTATTTGGCCTGCTGTTAGGTACAACTATTACAACTACCAGCACACACTGACTAATTGCATGAATGGGCCTAGAAATTAACACCCTAGCTATTATCCCCCTAATAGCCCAACAACACCACCCACGAGCAATTGAAGCCACTACAAAATACTTCTTGACTCAAGCTGCCGCAGCAGCAACCCTCCTCCTCGCAGCTACAACCAACGCCTGAATAACAGGCCAATGAGAGCTACAGCAAGCTACCCACCCAGTCCCAACAACCATAATTACCATTGCATTAGCCTTAAAAATTGGACTAGCCCCACTCCACACCTGACTCCCAGAAGTAATACAAGGACTAGACCTTACAACTGGACTTATCCTGGCCACATGACAAAAAATCGCACCATTCTCCCTTCTATTACAAATTCAACCTAATAACCAAACACTCTTAATCCTCCTCGCCATCCTCTCCATACTTGTCGGCGGATGAGGGGGCCTAAATCAAACCCAAGTACGTAAAATTCTAGCCTACTCCTCCATCGCCCACCTAGGCTGAATAGTCATTATTCTTCAATTCTCACCAACCCTAGCTGTAATAACCCTAGCACTTTATATCATCATAACCTCCTCCACCTTCCTTGCTTTCATGATAAACAAAACCACAACAATTGGAACCTTAACAATCTCGTGAGCCAAAACCCCGATCATTTCATCCCTAATACCCCTAATCCTTCTGTCATTAGGAGGTTTACCCCCACTAACTGGCTTCATGCCTAAATGACTTATCCTTCAAGAACTTACAAAACAAGACCTAGGCATAACAGCCACATTAGCAGCCCTTAGCGCCCTACTAAGTCTTTATTTCTATCTACGCCTATCCTACGCTATAACCCTAACCATCTCCCCAAATAACCTAACAGGAACACTACCCTGACGAACCCAGACAAATAAAAAAACATTACCAACCGCTATCTTATTATCCTCTTCCATTCTCCTCCTCCCCTTAACCCCTGAAGTACTTACACTCTTTAACACATAAGAGACTTAGGTTAACACCAGACCAAGAGCCTTCAAAGCTCTCAGTGGAAGTGAAAATCTTTCAGTCCCTGATAAGACTTGCAAGCCATTATCTCACATCTTCTGCATGCAAAACAGACACTTTAATTAAGCTAAAGCCTTAACTAGATAGACAGGCCTCGATCCTGCAAACTCTTAGTTAACAGCTAAGCGCCCAAAACCAACGAGCTTCCATCTAACTTTCCCCGCCTAGCAAAAGCAAAAGGCGGGGAAAGCCCCGGCAGACGTCAATCTGCTTCTTTAGATATGCAATCTAACATGTAACACCCCAGGGCTGATAGAAAGAGGACTTAAACCTCTGTATATGGGGCTACAAACCACCGCTTAACCCTCAGCCATTCTACCTGTGGCAATCACACGCTGATTTTTCTCAACCAATCACAAAGATATCGGCACCCTATACCTAGTTTTTGGTGCCTGAGCCGGAATAGTAGGCACAGCACTAAGTCTTCTTATTCGGGCCGAACTCAGTCAACCCGGCGCACTCTTGGGCGATGACCAGATCTACAATGTAATCGTTACAGCCCATGCATTCGTAATGATTTTCTTTATAGTAATACCAATCATGATTGGAGGCTTTGGGAACTGATTAATCCCACTTATAATCGGAGCCCCAGACATGGCCTTCCCCCGAATGAACAACATAAGCTTCTGACTGCTTCCCCCATCCTTCCTCCTTCTGCTCGCATCCTCTGGAGTAGAAGCCGGAGCGGGTACGGGCTGAACTGTTTACCCACCCCTAGCAGGAAATCTTGCCCACGCAGGGGCTTCTGTAGACCTCACCATCTTCTCTCTTCATCTTGCAGGGGTCTCCTCTATTCTAGGGGCAATCAACTTCATCACAACCATCATTAACATGAAGCCCCCAGCAATCTCACAATACCAAACACCTCTTTTCGTGTGAGCCGTTTTAATTACTGCTGTACTTCTCCTGCTCTCCCTTCCAGTCCTTGCAGCAGGGATTACAATACTTCTCACTGACCGAAACCTAAATACAACCTTCTTTGACCCAGCAGGAGGAGGAGACCCCATCTTGTACCAACACTTATTCTGATTCTTTGGACACCCTGAAGTCTACATTCTAATTCTCCCTGGCTTCGGAATAATTTCACACATCGTAGCCTACTACTCGGGCAAAAAAGAACCATTCGGCTACATGGGCATGGTCTGAGCCATAATGGCCATCGGTCTTCTTGGTTTTATTGTATGAGCCCACCACATGTTTACAGTCGGCATGGACGTAGACACCCGAGCCTACTTTACCTCTGCCACAATAATTATTGCCATCCCGACAGGAGTCAAAGTATTTAGCTGACTTGCAACCTTGCATGGAGGATCAATTAAATGAGAAACCCCTATACTATGAGCCCTCGGCTTCATCTTCCTATTTACAGTGGGTGGCCTAACCGGAATTGTCCTAGCCAATTCATCCCTAGACATCGTATTACACGACACCTACTACGTAGTTGCCCATTTCCACTACGTCCTCTCCATGGGTGCTGTATTTGCAATTATGGGTGCATTCGTACACTGATTCCCACTATTTTCAGGATACACACTCCACAGCACTTGAACTAAAATCCACTTCGGAGTAATGTTCATTGGTGTCAACCTAACCTTCTTCCCTCAACACTTCCTTGGTCTAGCTGGAATACCTCGACGATACTCCGACTACCCCGACGCCTACGCCCTATGAAACTCCGTCTCCTCAATTGGCTCAATAGTCTCTCTAGTGGCAGTAATTATGTTCCTCTTTATCCTCTGAGAAGCCTTCACCGCTAAGCGAGAAGTCCAATCAGTTGAACTAACAATGACAAATGTAGAATGACTACACGGGTGCCCTCCTCCTTACCACACATTCGAAGAGCCCGCCTTTGTCCAAACTCAAACCTCTATCCGAGAAAGGGAGGAATCGAACCCCCGTAAACTGGTTTCAAGCCAGCTACAAAACCACTCTGTCACTTTCTTCATAAGACTCTAGTAAAATGGCAATTACACTACTTTGTCAAGGTAGAATTGTGGGTTAAACCCCCACGTGTCTTATTATTAATGGCACATCCTTCACAACTAGGGTTTCAAGATGCAGCTTCACCAGTAATAGAAGAACTCCTTCACTTCCACGACCATGCTCTAATAATCGTATTCCTTATTAGCACATTAGTACTTTACATTATTGTTGCTATAGTCTCCACCAAACTAACTAACAAGTACATTCTAGACTCTCAAGAGATTGAAATTATCTGAACTATCCTACCAGCTATTATTCTTATCCTCATTGCCCTCCCTTCCCTCCGAATTCTTTACCTAATAGACGAAATCAACGACCCCCATCTAACAATTAAAGCTATAGGTCACCAATGATACTGAAGCTATGAATATACAGACTATAGCGACCTAGCCTTTGACTCATACATAGTCCCCACACAAGACCTGGCCCCCGGCCAATTCCGCCTTTTAGAAACTGACCATCGAATGGTCGTTCCAGTGGACTCCCCCATTCGAATCCTAGTCTCAGCAGAAGATGTCCTCCACTCCTGAGCCGTCCCCTCTCTAGGTGTAAAAATGGATGCCGTACCCGGCCGTCTAAACCAAACAGCCTTTATCCTGTCCCGACCTGGTGTTTTCTACGGCCAATGCTCTGAAATCTGCGGAGCTAACCACAGCTTCATACCAATCGTTGTTGAAGCCGTCCCCCTAGAACACTTTGAAAACTGATCCTCACTAATGCTCGAAGATACCTCACTAAGAAGCTAAAACGGACACAGCGTTAGCCTTTTAAGCTAAAAATGGTGCCTACCAAACACCCTTAGTGAAATGCCTCAACTCAACCCCGCACCTTGATTCCTCATTATGGTCTTCTCTTGATGTGTATTCCTAATCTTCCTCCCTCCAAAAATCATAGCTCACTTATTCCCAAATGAACCCTCCTCTCAAAACACTTGCCCCAAAGAAATCAAACCCTGACCCTGATCATGACACTAAGCTTCTTCGACCAATTTCTTAGCCCCACCGCCTTTGGTATTCCCCTGATTGCCCTCGCTCTCCTGTTACCTTGGACCCTCTTCCCCACACCAACCAACCGTTGAACCAACAATCGTCTTTTAACACTTCAAAGCCAATTTATTAATCGATTTACTCAACAACTGCTCCTCCCACTAAACATAGGAGGGCACAAATGAGGCCCTTATATTGCCTCATTAATAGTGTTCCTAATTACCATCAATATGCTAGGACTCCTTCCATACACATTCACCCCCACCACACAGCTTTCCGTAAATATAGCCCTAGCTGTACCCCTATGACTCGCAACAGTAATCATCGGAATACGAAACAACCCAACAGCAGCCCTAGGCCACCTTCTTCCAGAAGGCACCCCCAACGCTCTAATCCCTATCCTAATTATTATCGAAACTGTCAGCCTCTTCATTCGACCTTTAGCACTAGGAGTTCGACTAACCGCTAACCTCACAGCAGGCCACCTGTTGATTCAACTAATCGCTACAGCTGCTTTCGTACTCCTCCCCCTTATACCAACTGTCGCCATTCTGACATCAACCCTATTATTCCTCCTGACACTTCTAGAAGTCGCCGTCGAAATAATCCAAGCCTATGTTTTCGTACTTCTTCTAAGCCTCTATCTACAAGAAAACGTTTAATGGCCCATCAAGCACACCCATACCACATAGTAGACCCAAGCCCATGACCCCTAACAGGAGCAGTCGCTGCCCTTCTCCTTACATCCGGCCTAGCCATTTGATTCCACTTTAACTCAACTATCCTAATAACCCTAGGACTAGTCCTACTTTTACTCACAATACTTCAATGATGACGAGATATCGTACGAGAAGGCACATTCCAAGGCCACCACACCCCTCCTGTCCAAAAAGGCCTTCGATACGGAATAATTCTATTTATTACCTCCGAAGTATTCTTCTTCCTTGGCTTCTTCTGAGCATTCTACCACGCAAGCCTAGCCCCCACTCCTGAATTAGGAGGCTGCTGACCCCCTACAGGCATTATCCCCTTAAATCCCTTCGAAGTTCCCCTCCTAAACACAGCAGTCCTACTGGCATCAGGAGTTACCGTAACCTGAGCTCACCACAGCATTATAGAAGGTGAGCGAAAACAAGCAATCCAATCCCTCACCCTGACAATCCTTCTAGGTTTCTACTTTACATTCCTGCAAGCAATAGAGTACTATGAAGCCCCCTTCACAATCGCAGATGGTGTTTACGGCTCAACCTTCTTCGTCGCTACCGGCTTCCACGGCCTTCACGTCATCATCGGATCAACCTTCTTAGCCGTATGTCTGCTACGACAAATCCGATTCCACTTCACCTCCGAACACCACTTTGGCTTCGAAGCAGCCGCCTGATACTGACACTTTGTAGATGTTGTCTGATTATTCTTATACATCTCAATCTACTGATGAGGCTCATAAATCTTTCTAGTATAAAGTCAGTACCTGTGACTTCCAATCACCCAGTCTTGGTTAAACTCCAAGGAAAGATAATGAACTTACTAACAACAATATTAATTATTACCACAGCTTTATCCCTCATCTTAATGACCGTCTCATTTTGACTCCCCGCCCTTACACCAGACTACCAAAAATTATCACCATATGAATGTGGCTTCGACCCCCTAGGGTCAGCCCGACTCCCCTTCTCACTACGCTTCTTCTTAGTCGCAATTCTGTTCCTCCTTTTCGACTTAGAAATCGCCCTTCTCCTCCCCCTCCCTTGAGGAGATCAGCTCCCATCCCCCACCCTAACACTTATATGGACCTCCGCCCTTCTAATTCTCCTCACAATTGGCCTAGCCTACGAATGACTCCAAGGAGGCCTTGAATGAGCCGAATAGGTAATTAGTTTAATCAAAACATTTGATTTCGGCTCAAAAAACTATGGTTAAAGTCCATAATTAACCTGATGACCCTCATCCAACTCTCATTCACCTCAATCTTCTTCCTAGGACTATTCGGCCTTGCATTTTACCGAGTCCACCTTCTATCTGCACTCTTATGTCTTGAAAGCATAATATTAGCCCTATTCCTCGCACTTTCAACATGAAGCCTGCAAATATCCTCCACCAGTTTTTCAGCCGCGCCGTTACTCCTTCTAGCATTCTCAGCATGCGAAGCCGGTGTAGGACTAGCTTTAATAGTCGCCACAGCCCGTACCCACGGATCAGATCACCTACAAAACCTAAACCTCCTACAATGCTAAAAATCCTAATCCCAACCACTATACTTATCCTAGCAACATGATTGACACCCCCTAAATGATTGTGGCCCTCTTCACTCCTCAACAGCCTCCTAATTGCTCTCACTAGCCTACTATGGCTAAAAAACGCCTCTGAAACAGGGTGAACTTTCCTCAACCCCTACTTAGCCACTGACCCACTATCAACCCCCCTTTTAATCCTCTCATGCTGACTCCTTCCTCTAATAATCCTAGCCAGCCAAAACCACACATCTCATGAACCAATTAACCGTCAACGAATGTATATCACACTTCTTGCCTCCCTGCAATTCTTCCTGATCCTTGCCTTCTCCGCCACAGAAATGATCATGTTTTACGTAATATTTGAAGCCACTCTAATCCCCACCCTGATCCTCATTACTCGCTGAGGAAACCAAGCAGAACGTCTTAACGCAGGTACATACTTCCTTTTCTATACCCTAGCAGGCTCTCTACCCCTCCTCATCGCACTACTACTCTTACAAAACTCTAATGGGTCCCTATCCCTCCTTATGCTCCCCCACTTGGGCCAACTTGAACTAACATCATATGCAGATAAGATCTGGTGGGCAGGGTGTATCCTGGCATTCCTAGTTAAAATACCCCTTTACGGAGTTCACCTTTGACTACCCAAAGCTCACGTAGAAGCCCCCATTGCAGGATCTATAGTGCTAGCCGCTGTACTACTAAAACTAGGGGGCTACGGCATAATACGAATTTTAGTCACCCTAGACCCCTTAACCAAAGAACTCAGCTACCCATTCATTGTCTTAGCCCTCTGAGGAGTGATTATAACTGGTTCCATCTGCATACGTCAAACAGACCTAAAATCATTAATTGCCTACTCATCAGTCAGCCACATAGGACTGGTAGTTGGAGGTATTCTCATCCAAACCCCCTGAGGATTCACCGGCGCGCTAATCCTCATAATTGCCCACGGATTAACATCATCCGCCTTATTCTGTCTAGCTAATACTAGCTACGAGCGCACACACAGCCGAACTATACTACTTGCTCGAGGTATGCAAATAATCCTCCCTCTCATAGCAGCCTGATGATTCATCGCAAGCCTCGCCAATTTAGCATTACCACCCCTCCCCAACTTAATAGGAGAACTAATGATTATTACCTCCCTATTCAATTGATCCCCGTGAACAATTGGCCTTACTGGACTAGGTACACTTATTACTGCCGGCTACTCGCTCTATATATTCCTCATAACCCAACGAGGGCCCGCCCCCAGCCACCTCCTAGCTCTTGAACCCTCACACACCCGAGAGCACCTTCTTATCGCCCTCCACCTCCTCCCACTAATCCTAATTATTACAAAACCAGAACTAATCTGAGGGTGAACTGCCTGTAGACATAGTTTAATCAAAACATTAGATTGTGATTCTAAAAACAGAGGTTAAAACCCTCTTGTCCACCGAAAGAGGTTCGCAACAATGAAGACTGCTAATCTTCATCCCCCTCGGTTAAACTCCGGGGCTCATTCGACCCAGCTTTTGAAGGATAATAGCTAATCCGTTGGTCTTAGGAACCAAAAACTCTTGGTGCAACTCCAAGTAAAAGCTATGCACTCCACCCCTCTAATTATAACATCTACCCTAATTATCATTTTTGCACTACTCATTTACCCAGTTTTAATAACCTTTTCCCCAAAACCACAAAACCCAAACTGAGCACTTATTCAAGTGAAAACAGCAGTAAAATACGCCTTCCTCGTCAGCCTCCTGCCCCTATGCCTCCACCTTAATGAAGGAACTGAATCTATCATCACTAACTTAAACTGAATAAACACCCTCACCTTTGACATCAACATCAGCCTTAAATTCGACTCCTACTCAATTATCTTTACCCCAGTAGCACTATACGTAACCTGATCCATTTTAGAATTTGCATCCTGATACATACACTCAGACCCATTCATAAACCGATTCTTTAAATACCTTCTGGTCTTCCTAATTGCAATAATTATTCTTGTTACCGCCAATAACATATTTCAACTCTTCATCGGCTGAGAGGGGGTTGGTATCATATCATTCCTTCTTATCGGCTGATGATACGCACGAGCAGACGCTAATACAGCCGCCCTACAAGCAGTCATCTATAATCGAGTCGGAGACATTGGATTAATTATCGCTATAGCTTGAATAGCCACCCACCTAAACTCCTGAGAACTACAACAAATTTTCTTTTCCACTAAAAACATAGACATAACCCTCCCATTAGTTGCCCTGATCTTAGCCGCAACAGGCAAATCAGCCCAATTCGGCCTTCATCCGTGACTTCCTTCTGCAATAGAAGGTCCTACACCGGTCTCTGCCCTACTCCACTCCAGCACTATAGTTGTTGCAGGAATCTTCTTAATAATCCGCATCTCCCCCCTCTTAGAAACCAACCCAACAGCCCTCACACTCTGCCTATGCCTAGGAGCCCTAACCACCCTATTTACCGCCACCTGCGCCCTAACCCAGAACGATATCAAAAAAATTGTAGCTTTTTCAACTTCCAGTCAACTAGGCCTAATGATAGTCACCATTGGCCTAAATCAGCCCCAACTTGCCTTCCTGCACATCTGCACCCACGCTTTTTTCAAAGCCATATTATTCTTATGCTCTGGGTCTATTATTCACAGCTTAAATGATGAACAAGACATCCGCAAAATGGGAGGGATACACCACTTGACCCCTGTTACCTCTTCATGCCTAACAATTGGCAGCTTAGCCCTGACCGGAACCCCCTTCCTAGCCGGCTTCTTTTCCAAAGATGCCATCATCGAATCTTTAACCACCTCCCAATTAAACGCCTGAGCCCTATGCCTCACCCTCCTAGCAACTTCTTTCACAGCTATCTACAGCCTACGAGTCGTATTCTACGTATCCATAGGCCACCCTCGCTTTAATTCCCTTTCACCAATCAATGAAAATAACCCATCTGTAATTAACCCTATCAAACGACTGGCATGAGGCAGCATTATTGCTGGCCTATTAATCACCACAAACCTTCTCCCAACAAAAACACCTGTAATATCAATACCTATAGTTGTTAAACTTACTGCTCTTATCGTCACAATCTTGGGACTCCTAATTGCCCTAGAATTAGCTTCCTTAACCTCCAAACAACTTAAACCTACACCACACCTGTCCCCCCACCACTTCTCAAACATACTTGGCTTCTTCCCAACAATTGTACACCGTGCCTCTCCTAAAATTAATCTCATTTTAGGACAAACAATTGCTACCCAAATTATCGACCTAACCTGACTAGAAAAAGTTGGACCCAAAACAATTTCATCTATCAACACTCCCCTCATCTCTACCATCAGTAACATCCAACAAGGATCAATCAAGACATACCTTGTCCTCTTCCTCACGACCCTTGCTCTATCAACCCTCGTTCTTCTTACCTAACTGCTCGAAGAGCCCCCCGACCCAGCCCCCGCACCAGCTCTAATACTACAAGCAACGTCAATAACAAGACCCAGGCCCCCAATAGTAATACTCCCCCACCGCTAGAATATATAAGTGAAACCCCGTCCATATCACCTCGAAAAACTGCATCTCAGTCTATCTCTCCAGAAACCCCTCATCACACCTCTTCATCAAGGACCATATTTGTGTACAAGATACCAAAAACAAAAAAAAAATATCCAAAAAAGAATAAAACCACCTGTCAACCTGTAGGCGCCTTAGGATCCTTATCTGCAGACAGCGCTGACGAATAAATAAACACAACCAGTATACCCCCCATATAAATCATTAACAACACCAAAGACAAGAAAGTTCCCCCGTGCAAAACTGAAGCCCCACAGCAAAGAAGTGCAACCAGCACCAAATTGAAAACTCCATAAAAAGGAGCAGGATTTGTAGACAACACAATTATTACAACCAACATCCCTAATAAAAGAAAAACAAGCGCATAAAACATAGTTTCTGCCAGGATTTTAACCAGGACCTATGGCGTGAAAAACCATCGTTGTTACTCAACTACAAAAACACTAATGGCCAGCCTACGCAAAACCCACCCCCTACTAAAAATCGTAAACGACATAGTAATTGACCTTCCTACCCCCTCAAACATTTCCGCCTGATGAAACTTTGGCTCTCTACTCGGATTATGCCTTATTACACAAATCATCACAGGACTGTTCCTTGCAATACACTACACATCCGACATCTCTACCGCCTTTTCATCCGTAGCCCACATTTGCCGAGACGTAAACTACGGCTGACTAATTCGCAATCTACACGCAAACGGTGCCTCATTCTTTTTTATTTGCTTATACTCCCACATCGGCCGAGGTCTTTACTATGGCTCTTACCTAAGTAAAGAAACCTGAAACGTAGGGGTAGTCCTCTTACTTTTAGTAATGGCCACCGCTTTCGTAGGCTACGTTCTTCCATGAGGACAAATATCCTTCTGAGGCGCCACTGTAATTACAAACCTGCTCTCTGCTGTCCCCTACGTAGGAAACACGCTCGTTCAATGAGTATGAGGAGGCTTTTCAGTAGACAGCGCCACTCTAACACGATTCTTTGCCTTCCACTTCCTCCTCCCATTTATCGTTGCAGCCGCTGCCATCGTACATCTTATTTTTCTTCACGAAACAGGCTCCAACAATCCCCTAGGACTCAATTCAAACGCAGACAAAATCCCATTCCACCCATACTTCTCTTACAAAGACCTCCTGGGCTTCACAATCATACTCTCAGCCCTCGCAACACTCGCCCTATTCTCTCCAAACTACCTCGGAGACCCTGACAACTTCACACCAGCCAATCCTCTAGTTACCCCCGCCCACATTAAACCAGAATGGTATTTCCTATTTGCATACGCAATTCTACGATCTATCCCCAATAAGCTAGGAGGTGTTCTGGCCCTTCTTGCCTCAATCTTAATTCTTATAGTAGTTCCTTTCTTACACACCTCTAAACAACGAAGCCTAACATTCCGCCCACTATCACAATTCCTATTCTGAACCCTAATTGCCGACGTCGTCATCCTAACCTGAATTGGAGGCATGCCCGTCGAACATCCTTACATTATTATCGGACAAATTGCCTCAGTACTTTACTTCTCTCTCTTCCTAATCTTGATGCCAATAGCCGGTTGACTAGAAAATAAAATACTAAACTAACAAGCATTAGTAGCTCAGATTCAGAGCGTCGGTCTTGTAAACCGAATGTCGGGGGTTAAAATCCCCCCTTATGCTCAAAAAGAAGGGACTTCAACCCCCACCACTGGCTCCCAAAGCCAGCATTCTTAATTAAACTACTTTTTGATAATACATATATGTATTATCCCCATTCATATATATTAAACATTAATATAATGCATAATTAAGACATAGTACTATATATTCACCTATAGTTCCTATAACCCATAAAGCAAGTACAGGAAGCTAAAAATGCTAAAAGCATAACTGGAAAAATCCCTAAAAATTGTTCAAAAACTGAACGAAATTTAAGACCGAACAATAAACTCATCAGTTAAGATATACCAGGACTCAACACCCCGTAAAATACCAATTATTAATGTAGTAAGAACCGACCATCAGTTGATTTCTTAATGCATATTATTATTGAAGGTGAGGGACAATAACAGTGGGGGTTTCACTAAATGAACTATTCCTGGCATTTGGTTCCTACTTCAGGGCCATTAATCGATTTATTCCTCATTCTTTCATCGACGCTGACATAAGTTGTTGGTGGAGTTCATCAGTGAGATAATCCCACATGCCGGGCGTTCTCTCCACAGGGGTCAGGTTATTTTTTCTCTCTTTCCTTTCAATTGACATTTCAGAGTGCAGCGCGTCAATGGTTCATCAAGGTTGAACATTTTTTCTTGGTTTATGGTAATGTTAATTAATGAATTAAGACATTATTTAAGAATTACATTACTGATATCAAGGACATAAATAATAATACGATTCAACAATCATACAATTTCACCCCCTTCTTCTTTTTAAAAAAATTAACGTATACCCCCCCTACCCCCCCTAAAAAATAGGAGAGACCTTTAAGTTTGAACCAAGCTCTCCACTTAATTAAATATTCATCATATTATTATCATATATTATAATATTATAATAATATAATTATAT